>NC_086450.1:22684631-22839631 GCF_028390025.1 Pseudophryne corroboree
TCAAATGCTTTTCTCCCTTTGCTAGTTAAAGCAAACATATTCACAAATTTTCCTTGTCTAATCCGTTCCCTAATTCTGGGTCGTATTCCTCTCAAAACTGCAGTATTAGCGCATTGCAAAGAATCCTCAGGACCCTCCTCCGAGGACATGCTGGATGTACTATGTCTACGCCTTCTTTTATGTCTTGCATTGTAACCCCTGCATCTGCTATCACATGAAACTGAGGACTCAGAGAAAGAAGTAGATGAGTCCCTGTGACCTCTGCGCCTATGCTTACGCTTTTGTGACGCTTTCTTCCCACATCCTTTCTCTGTAACTGCGCCCCTGTTACCTGACCCAACTACTGCATCATTTTGGCGCGCTCCAGGGTGCACAACCGACTCACAATAAAGATCTCCCTCGTCCAGTGCAGACTCCACCACCGCCGCTGATTCCCCAGAATCGTCCTGCACTTCAGGGGCTGCAAAGAACTCTTCTGTAGAAATGCAAGGAGAAACATCTACCAACAACTCATTAATATTCCTATTGCCCCTATTACTTCCACCCGATCTGGGCTGTAAAACAGCCGTCCCTAATTCACCAACGCCATTCCCCTGCAAACCGTCAGGATTCTGTTCCCTCAAAAAATTCCTTTCAGTGTTATTAGCATTCAGCACCGGGACCAGCGCTGATATAACTGAGGTGCATATAGACGCTACCTCAGACGAGTTGAATCCAGCTCCATAACTTCCAAAACGCACCGCATCAGCATATGACTTCCCTGGTACTGTGCCCCTCATACAGTGTACCTCTGGTGCTCCTCTTTTACCCCTAATATTACACGTGGCGGGCCTTCCTTGCTGCCTTCCAGCCATTCTAATACCCGATGTGCTCGCGCCCTGGCCCGCTCCAACCGTGTCAACGCCATTACCATTGTTAGGTGCCCCCTCTCCTTGCACCGACTCTTGTACCCTTGTACCTCTCCCATTGTGCTCACCTCTAGTAAGAACAGAACTGCGTCGACCACCTCTGGCAGCCACGGACCCCCGTGGGCCCACGGGGCGACCGCGTCGTACCTCAGGCACATGCACTCCTGAGGTGACTCCCCGGGATGTTACCATTCTCCTCAACACCCCTCTCGACGACGCCGCCATAGCCCCAACACTTCGCGACATGGTGTTCACGGTAACCGGTTCTTCAGAATAATTTCCTAAAGTACTAGTCAAAACAGCAGCTCGCGTCACAGACGCGCTACTGACCCGGCCTCTGCGTGACGCAGCTTCGCCCGCCAAAACCCTCTCAGGCGGCGACCTTACCAACATTGTTCCTAGCCTGACTTCTTGTTTGTAATGACCGCTGCTGCCCCCTCCCTGACACTAAGACAGCAGCATCACTTTCCCCGCTGTCAATAAAACGAACAGGGGGACGCACCGCACGACTAGGCCTCGGCATGTTAGAAGATAGGAAAGATAGCTAAGAAAAAGGCAAAGAATAAAAGAGGGTTGAAAAGATTAGAGATTAGTAAAGATGGAAAGGAAATAAGAAGAAAAATACCACAAAATCACAAATAATACACAGTTCAATACAAAACAAATGCAGAGCACTTCACTGTTCAATTTTCACTGAGGAAAAGGGGGAGAACCTATTCAGTCCTCTGCTTATAAGGGCTAAGCCCCTCCCATCACCAGACTCCTCAGTCAACTCATAGGCCCACTGTTACCATGGATACCTCCACTTATCACAGCTGCTTCATTCAGCCTGCTATTCATAATTTTATGTCACTACAGCCATATAAAATGTCCTCCGTTCTCTAAACCTTTGTTATCAATAAAACGAACTCTGGCACATACAATGCCTATACTTAAAGGCGTATCCTAGCTCAGATCTAAATTGTGGTGTATAAATAAAGCATGTGTGGGCTACATGCAAATTCAGCCAATATTTACCCTGCATGCAAACATAATGTATTTGGCCCCCATTGCAGTGCAGCATGGTTTGCTCCAATGTTACTTGCTGTTTTTCCTTTCTCTCAACTGAGAATCAGGCCCAGTACCTTATAATGTTACTACAGCATCATCCATAGTAAAGCTGCATAGAGGAGAAGGGAGACACTGACATTTCAATTCTATTGTTTCCAGCTTATGGGGTCTATTCATGAAGCAGTGAAAAAGAGTGGAGAAGTGAGGCAGTAGAGAAGTTGCCCATGGCAACCAATCAGCTGCTATATATAATTTTATAGAATGCATTTTATAAATGTTACCTCAGCACTGATTGGTTGTCATGGGCAACTTCTCCACTGGCTCACTTCACTCTCACTGCTTCATGACTAGACCTTAATCATAAATATGTAATGAGAGATTTCAGTGCACATAAATCATCACTCCCCATTTTTGTTGTGGGTGAAGCTCAAATGTTACAGCAATGCAACAGGGGCATCTGAAAAAATGCTGAAAAATATATAAAAAGTAGCTATATAATAGATTGTTCCTTTCTGCAAAGCTCAAACACAACAACTGGTCTGGCAGTAGTACATAACATTTTATTCCTTATTATGATGACATCATCGCTACACAGTCATTCTGAACAATTCCAATTGGCCTCGTGGCACTGATCCGGTGTTGGTGATCTGTGGTACTCTCTAATGCCACTCAGAAGAGGATTCCACTTATCAGAGAACGGGGAATGCCACGGGTGTATCTGAGGGTGGAGAGAGGGGGACATCGCCGGGCCTGCCTCACCCTTGGGCCCTGTAGTGGTCACAACCATGCACCCATGGTAGTTCCAACATCGACCATCCCAATCCAATGGGTTACATTTCTTATTTAATATCTGGGCAAAGGACCTGATCCAGAGGGACACAGAGCTGCATTTATAACTGCGTATTAAAAAAATAAGAATTTACTTACCGATAATTCTATTTCTCGTAGTCCGTAGTGGATGCTGGGAACTCCAGGACCATGGGGATAAGCGGCTCCGCAGGAGACTGGGCACATCTAAAGAAAGCTTTAGGACTATCTGGTGTGCACTGGCTCCTCCCCCTATGACCCTCCTCCAAGCCTCAGTTAGGATACTGTGCCCGGACAAGCGTACACAATAAGGAAGGATTTTGAATCCCGGGTAAGACTCATACCAGCCACACCAATCACACTGTATAACTTGTGATCTGAACCCAGTTAACAGCATGATAACAGAGGAGCCTCTGAAAAGATGGCTCACAACAACAATAACCCGATTTTTGTAACAATAACTATGTACAAGTATTGCAGACAATCCGCACTTGGGATGGGCGCCCAGCATCCACTACGGACTACGAGAAATAGAATTATCGGTAAGTAAATTCTTATTTTCTCTGACGTCCTAGTGGATGCTGGGAACTCCGTAAGGACCATGGGGATTATACCAAAGCTCCCAAAACGGGCGGGAGAGTGCGGATGACTCTGCAGCACCGAATGAGAGAACTCCAGGTCCTCCTCAGCCAGGGTATTAGTAAACGTGTTTGCCCCTGACCAAGTAGCTGCTCGGCAAAGTTGTAAAGCCGAGACCCCTCGGGCAGCCGCCCAAGATGAGCCCACCTTCCTTGTGGAATGGGCTTTTACAGATTTTGGTTGTGGCAGGCCTGCCACAGAATGTGCAAGCTGAATTGTACTACAAATCCAACGAGCAATAGTCTGCTTAAAAGCAGGAGCACCCAGCTTGTTTGGTGCATACATGATAAACAGCGAGTCAGATTTTCTGACTCCAGCCGTCCTGGAACATATATTTTCAGGGCCCTGACTACGTCCAGCAACTTGGAGTCCTCCAAGTCCCTAGTAGCCGCAGGTACCACAATAGGGTGGTTCACATGAAAAACTGCTACCACCTTAGGAAGGAATTGGGAACGAGTCCTCAATTCCGCCTATCCATATAAAATACAGATAAGAGCTTTTGACAAAGCCGCCAATTCTGATACACGCCTGGCCGACGCCAAGGCTCACAGCATGAACACTTTCCACGTGAGGTATTATTGCTCCACGGATTTAAGTGGCTCAACTCAATGCGACTTCAGGAAATCCAACACTACGTTGAGATCCCACGGTGCCACTGGAGGCACACACGGGGGCTGACTATGCAGCACTCCCTTAACAAAAATCTGAACTTCAGGCAGTGAAGCCAGTTCTATTTTGGAAGAAAATTGATAGAGCCGAAATCAGGACCTTAATGGAACCCAATTTTAGGCCCATAGTCACCTCTGACTTGTAGGAAGTGCAGAAATTGACCTAGCTGAAATTCCTCCTTTTGGGGCCATACTGGCCTCACAGCACGCAACATATTTTCGCCATATGCGGTGATAATGGTTTACATTCACTTCTGTCCCAGCTTTAAATAGCGTAGGGATAACTTCCTCCGGAATGCCTTTTCCTTCAGGATCCGGCGTTCAACCGCCATGCCGTCAAATGCAGCCTGCGGTAAGTCTTGGAACAGACAGGACCCCTGCTTCAGCAGGTCCTGTCTGAGCTGCAGAGGCCATGGGTCCTCTGAGATCATTTCTTGGAGTTCTGGGTACCAAGCTCTTCTTGGCCCCCCGGAACATATAATTATTGTTCCTCTCCTTCTTATTATTCTCATTACCCTGGGTATGAGAGGCAGAGAAGGGAACACATACACCGACTGGTACACCCACGGTGTTACCAGAGCGTCCACAGCTATCACCTGAGGGTCCCTTGACCTGGCGCAATATCTTTGTAGCTTTTTGTTGAGGCGGGACGCCCTCCTGTCCACCTGTGGCCTTTCCCCACGGTGTACAATCATTTGGAAAACTTCTGGATGAAGTCCCCACTCTCCCGGGTGGAGGTTATATCTGCTGAGAAAGTCTGCTTCTCAGTTGCCCACTCCAGGAATAAACACTGCTGACAGTGCTAACACATGATTTTCCGCCCATCGGCGAATCCTTGTGGCTTCTGTCATCGCCATCCTGCTTCTTGTGCCGCCCTGTCAGTTTACATGAGCGACCGCCGTGATGTTGTCTGACTGGATCAGCACCGGCCGGTGTTGAAGCAGGGGTCTAGCCTGACTTAGGGCATTGTAAATGGCCCATAGTTTCAGAACATTTATGTGTAGGGAAGTCTCCTGACTTTTCCATAGGTCTTGGAAGTTTCTTCCCTGTGTGACTGCCCCTGAGCACTCTGCAGTCACCACCACAGCGACACCCTGGCCCTTGGAGACAGGGTTATCCGCCGATGCATCTGAGGATGCGACGCGGACTACTTGTCCAACAGATCCCTTGCATGGGAATTGACGAATGGAAATTCTTCGTAAGAAGCTACCATCTTTTCCAAGGCTCGCGTGCATTGATGCACCGATACCTGTATTTGTATTAGGAGGTCTCCGTCTAGAGACGCCAACTCCTTGGACTTCTCCTCCAGGAGAAAACCATTTTAACCTGTTCTGTGTCCAGAACCATATCCAGGAACAGTAGACGCGTCGCAGGAACCAGCTGCGACTTTGGAATAATCAGAATCCAGCCGTGCTGTTGTAGCACTTCCCGAGATAGTGCTACTCCGATGAACAACTGCTCCCTGGACCTCGCCTTTATAAGGAGATCGTCCAAGTACGGAATAAGTACTTTGGCCATTACCTTGGTAAATACCCTCAGTGCCGGGGACAGACCAACGGCAACGTCTGGAATTGGTAATGACAATCCTGTACCACAATTTTGAGGTACACCTGGTGAAGAGGGTAAATAAGGACATGCAGGTAAGTATCCTTGATGTCCAGTGATACCCTGAAATTTTCCAGGCTTGCAATAATCGCCCTGAGCGATTCCATTTTGAACTTGAACCTTCGTATATAAGTGTTCAAAGATTTCAATTTTAGAATGGGTCTCACCGAACCGTCTGGTTTCGGTACCACAACATTTTGGAATAGTAACCCCGGCCTTGTTTAAGGAGGGGTACCTTGATTTCACCTGCTGGAAGTACAGCTTGTGAATTTCCGCCAGTACTACCTTTCCGAGGGCAGCAGGCAAGGCTGATGTGAAGGCAACGGCGAGGGGGAGTCGTCTCGAACTCCAGCCTGTATCCCTGTGATACTACTTGCAGAACCTAGGGATCCACCTGTGGGCAAGCCCACTGGTCCCTGCAGTTCCCGAGACGCGCCCCCACCGCACCTGTCTCCACCTGTGGAGCCCCAGCGTCATGCGGTGGACTCAGAGGAAGCGAGGGAAGAGATTTGATCCTGGGAACTGGCTGACTGGTGCAGCTTTTTCCTTCTTCCCTTGTCTCTGTGTCGAAAGGAAGCGCCTTTGACCCGCTTGCTTTTCTGAAGCCGAAAGGACTGTACCTGAAAATACTGTGCTTTCTTAGGCTTTTGTGAGGAAACTTGAGGTAAAACTTTTTTATTCCCAGCTGTTGCTGTGGATACGAGGTCCCAGAGACCATCCCCAAACAATTCCTCACCCTTATAAGGCAGAATCTCATGTGCCTTTTAAATGCAGCATCACCTGTCCACTGCCAGGTTTCTAATACCTTCCTGGCAGAATGGACATTGCATTAATTCTGGATGCCAGCAGGCAAATATCCCTCTGTGCATCCTTTATATATATATATATATATAACAAACAAAGTCCGTCCGGCACTCCACTCCCAATATATACAGCAGCTGCGGTGCCCTCCCGGCCAAAGACAAAAGAGTCCTGGGTTTACACAGCAAATAGTGAGGGCGGCACTCAGTCCAGACTTCTTTACTTGATAAAGATAAACTTTATTAGGCCAACATGTTTCGGGGCATACTCCCCGTCCTCAGGGTCTGGCCCTGAGGACGGGGAGTATGCCCCGAAACATGTTGGCCTAATAAAGTTTATCTTTATCAAGTAAAGAAGTCTGGACTGAGTGCCGCCCTCACTATTTGCTATATATATATATATATACACAGAAAAGTGGGCGCTGTTTAGAAAATAATTAATTGGATAGGGTAATTTCTACTTTATTATGTTGTTCTACTCCTCTAGCTGCCCACAATTGGGGATCTGGATATCCACCAAAACTAGAAACAACCAAAATATACACAATAATGTGGGCGCTCAGAAAATATATATTTACAACAGCTGCTGGTTTTGTAAAATGTAGATTTTATTAATATTACTCCTGAATAATTTCTAAGTCACTTAGATCTTATATTTATCACAATAAAACAATTATCTAATAATAAAACATTTAAAACATTTACAAAGGACTATTGTCCGAGCGCTCAACACTTGCTGACAGTCCTGCAGGTAAGCTGGTGATTAGTATGATTAGTATACACATGCCGGCTGTTAGTAATCAGTAGTGCTTATCACACAATTTTGAGCTCAATAGCAAATTAATAGAAGCAGTTCATTGCTTTATGTAGCCTGTTATACTTCACCAAGTCCGGACTGGTTAAATGGATCCGATAATATATAACATGTATTGCAGACAGTTCCACATCTGTTTTGTATCTGGAAATGGATCTCGCTCGTTCTTACTGACTCACAGACAGGTCACTCGGTAGTGATTCCCCAATGCTGGGGGTTCTTTTAGAAGGTAATGATGGTCTGTACCTTCTTGTGCCACTTAGCTGTCAGGAGGAGCGGTACGGGCAGCAAGCCCTGAGCTGCAGGAGACGCCGTGTTTGGCCGCGATTCGCGGCTTCTGGGTTCGGGGCTTCCGGTTTGCGTTCCACCTGCGTTCCACGGTCAAAATCAGTCACCTGACGCGTTTCTCCGCCTCTTCAAGGGGCGGTTTCATCAGAGGTATGACTGACAATGTTTCTAGAGCTCTATTTATACCAGCTTCAATTTCCTCATTAGTTACCACTCAGGAGAGTTTTAACTCTTTCTTGGCTTTTATCAGCAAGTTATAACATTAAAAATAACCAGCAGTTTGGACAGTACTAGTCACATTTATATTGTACTCTCGGGACATTCAATCCGCTAGGTACCATTATTCTTATTTAAACAGTATATTGGATTGAATGTGAGAGTTTTCAGAATAGAGATTTTTTTAATAAAAATATTTTTGTCAAGTAACCGGAATGGAAAAGACAGGAGAAAGTAATATCACATCTTGCTGCTGCGAACACACAGGCAAAGTGACCACTGTGGTTGGGTAACATTGCCAATTACAAAGAAGAAGGGGGGTGGTATCCAATTGGGCAGAAGGGTTTTGGCTGCAAAAAAGCCTCACGGACCTCGCGCCCAATTTTGGATTACCACAGGTATGTATCCAATAATAAAAAGAAAAAGAAAGACACTGCATCGGAAGCTGAGTAATTAAGCAATAATTAAGCTAAGTGAAAACTCAAGATGACAATTTTTGGAAGAATCAGACTGAATCTCTGCGCACAATTGAATAATGTACCCTTAGGAGTATATTTAATAAGCGGCTGAAACATATTTAAGCACGTCATTTACACACGCCCTGTGTTACTCTGTACAAGCAGCGTCTTTGTCAGCAATACAAGGTTCTATTGTTATATTATACAGACTTTTTCATCATCTGAAAGAAATGGTTATTACTAGTAGACAACAAGAACTCATTTACACAAACAAGTGGCCTCTCAGTGCTCATGTCTGGCCAAATTGATAGTTTGGGCCATTCAGCATCATCTCTGATGATGATAATTGGGACTAGCAACTATTTTGACACACACAATTAAGCAATTTGGTGTGCATCGGGTCTAAAACTAGCGGGTGAAGACATTGCATGTATGGGCAAATTTACTAGCAACAGGATTGCTGCAGATGAGTGAAATTAAAACTATAAGGCAGCACAGTGGTAAGTGGTTAGCATCACCAACTCACAGCCCCAAGGTCGTAAGTTCTATTCCCATTGAAGACACTATCTGTGTGGAGTTTGTGTGTTCTTTATGTGTTTCCTCCCACACTCCAAAAACCTATTGGTAAGTTACCTGGCTCCTGACAGGAGAATGAATCCTAGTGTGTATGTGATAGGGAATATAGAGTGTAAGCTCCGCAGGCGATGATGGAATGACTGGAATATTCTCTGTAAAGTGCTGCGGAATATGCGTGCCCAATATAACTTAATAAATCATTTCATGTATTGTGCTTAGTGCGGGACATTCGTTCACATGTTACACACTCACCAATGGATAGACTTCATGTAGAAACCTCTCTTTATCCACGCCGCAGTACTTTGCACAGGGATTTGTGTTGGATTAAACGCCACAGCACCTGTAGAAGAGATATATGGTGAAAATAATTTCCAGGCAGCTGCATTAGGAGAGGCTTCCAGGGAAGAAAGAGCAGCACCTGTATATGCAGAGTACAGACGCTGCAATGATTTCCCAGCCACGGTACAGGACACGCAGACTCTGGTCAGGCTTCACAGGGGAAACTATAAAAATAAATCTAAGAAAAGTCCGCAGCAGCAATATGCAAGGCTGTGATTTTTCTGAGTTATTTTTATTACATAGTAACATAGTAACTAAGCTTGAAAAAAGACAATTGTCCATCGAGTTCAACCTATTTGTGGTCTCCTATGCAGTCTTATTATAGGACTAGTTATTTTTATGTTAGGACTAGTTATATTAACTATAATGCGTGCCTACACACCGTAACCCTGAATATTTTTATCCAATAGGAATTTATCTAACCCATTCTTAAAGGTGTTGACTGAGTCCGCAGTCACTACTCTCTCAGGCAGGGAATTCCAAACATGTATTGTCCTTACTGTGAAAAAACCTTTACGCCTCATTGTGCGGAATCTCCTCTCCTCTAACCTAAGCGAGTGACCACGTGTGCTCTGTGCTGATCTTATAGAAAACAGGTCCCTCCCAAGCTCTGTGTATTGACACCTTATATATTTGTAGATGATGATCATGACCCCTCTTAGTCTCCTCTTTTCCAATGTAAACATGCCTAGCCTTGCAAGCCTTTCCTCGTATTCCAGCGTCTCCATGCCCTTGATTACTTTGGTCGCCCGTCTCTGAACCTTTTCTAGCTCCAGGTTATCCTTTTTGTAATATGGTGCCCAAAATTGCACACAGTATTCAAGATGAGGCCTCACTAGTGATTTATATAATGGGAGTACAATACTCTCGTCCCTTGCATCAATTCCCAGTTTCATGCATGGTAATATCTTATTAGCCTTCTTTGCTGCACTCCTACTTTGGGTACTGCTGCTTAATTTGTTATCTATGTGAACCCCTAAGTCTTTTTCCAGTACAGAATCCCCTAATATTACCCCATTTAGTATGTAGGTGTTATTTTTGGTCTTGCCCCCACAGTGCATTACCTTACACTTGTCTGTGTTGAATCTCATTCTCCATTTTGCTTCCCATGTTTCCAGTTTAGTTAAGTCGTTCTGAAGAGACTCAGCATCCCCCTCCGTATTTATAACCTTACACAATTTGGTATTGTCTGCGAAAATTGATACCATGCTCTCTAGACCTACTGTAGGTCGTTGATGAAAATGTTGAACAAAAGTGGTCCAAGTACAGACCCTTGTGGCACACCACTTAGTACTTTAGTCCAATTTGAAAATGATCCATTGACCACAACGCGCTGCTCACTATTATCTAACCAATTACTGACCCAAGTGCATATTGTGCTCCCTAGCCCTATTTCTTGTAGCTTATAGATAAGACGCATGTGTGGTACAGTGTCGAAAGCTTTGGCAAAGTCTAAAAAGATTATATCCACCTCCTTACCCTGATCCAGGTTCACACTTACTGTTTCATAAAAGCCAAGTAAGTTGGTCTGACATGATCTGTCCTTCACAAATCGATGTTGGTTCCTTTTAATGACCTTATTTGCTTCAAGTAACTTTTGAATACTGTCCCTTAGAATACCTTCCAATACTTTCCCCACTATAGATGTAAGACTAACTGGTCTATAATTACCTGGTTCAGCTTTGCTCCCCTTTTTAAATATCGGCACTACCTCCGCTATACGCCAGTCTTTGGGAACCATACCCGATTTAACCGAATCCATGAAGATCAAAAATAGAGGTCTTGCTAGTTCAGCGTGCAGCTCCATAAGAACCCTCGGGTGAATTCCATCGGGACCAGGTGACTTGTTAATCTTTAACTTTTTAATCGGTCACAGACTACCTCCTCACATAAATAAGCATTTAGCAGTGGGACATTATCTTTGTTGAGATTTTGTGTTACACCCAGCATTTGGTCCTCTCTGGTAAATACCGTTGAAAAAACTTGTTTAGCTTGTTTGCTCTGTCATTATCATTTTTTGATCAAGACTCCCGTCTGTCCTTTAAAGGGCCTATACTCTCCTTCTTTAGTCTCTTGCTGTTGATGTACTTAAAAAAATTTGGGCTTTCCTTTGCTACTAGTTTTTCAGTTTCCACTTTAGCCGCTCTTATTCCTTTTTTGCATATTTTGTTACAGTCCTTATAGTGTTGAAATGACTCCGCATCCCCCTCAGATTTGTATTTTTTAAATGCTCGTCTTTTTTTGTCCATTAATTCCTTTTTATTTTTGTTAAACCACTTTGGTTTCGGATTTTTATTCCTTTTTTTTGCTGCTGGTGGGAATAAATTTACGAGTATTATTAATTATCAGTGACTTTAATACATCCCATTTCTCTGTAGTATTTTTTCCTTGAAACAGAATTTCCCATTCAATGTCCCTTAACGCTTCCTTCATCATGTCAAAGTTGGCTTTGCTAAAGTTTAGAGTCCTAGTTGAGCCAGTATAGGACTGCTTATGAAAACTGATATTGAATGTGACCATATTGTGGTCGCTGTTACCTATTGGCTCTCCTACTTCAATATTTGATACCAATTCCCCATTGTTAGTTAATACCAGGTCTAAGATTGCATTGTACCTAGTTGGTTCCTCGATTAATTGAAGTAATTATCATTTAGCGTGTTTAAAAACATATTGCCCCTAGCAGTATCACATGAATTGATTTTCCAGTTTATCTCAGGATAGTTAAACTCTCCCATCACTACTATGTCTCCTACTCCTGCTGCTCTTTCAGTTTGGTTCAGTAACAATTTCTCGTCAGACACATTAATACCAGGCGGCCTGTAGCATAACCCCAATAATAACTTCTTTATTCCTTTACCCCTGCATGCAATTTCTACCCATAACGTCTCTATAGTATTTACAGTCCCTTCTTGAATATCTTCCCGTATAACAGGTTTTAGAAATGGCTTTACGTAAAGACATACCCCTCCAACCCGTTTATTTAGTCTGTCTCTCCTGTACAGCGTGTAACCCTCTAGATTGACTGTCCAATCGTGAGATTCTTCCTACCACGTTTCAGTAATACCTATAATATCATATTCCCTGCTTGCTGCAAGGATTTCTAGTTCCCCCTTTTTACCTGTAAGGCTTCTAGCATTTACATAAATACAATTGAGATATGTATTTCCCCTTATGGTAGGGACATCATAATTCGTATGCTGTAAAGATGACCCATTATCGTTGTTGGATACTGTTATTCTAAAACCCTTTTTAGTTCCCATATTACTACCCTTGCCGTCTGCTCTATTCCTCCCCCCTCCTCCTCCTCCGTTTTGTTCACTAACGCCACCCCTGCTATTCTTACTGAATGACCCGTAATTTCTTGCTAAACCCTCCCCCCAGGGACCTAGTTTAAAATCTCCTCCAACCTTCTAACCATCCTTCCCCCCAGCACCGCTTCCCCCCCCCTCATTCAGGTGCAATCCATCACGACAAAAAAGATGGCGCCTGAGAAGTCCGCCCAGTGTTCTAGGAACACAAACCCTTCTTTCCTGCACCAATCCCTAAGCCACACATTTACCTCCCTAATCTCCCTCTGCCTCCCTGGACTAGCGCGTGGCACGGGTAATAATTCGGAGAATATTACCTTAGATGTCCTTGCCTTAAGTTTCTTACCTAATTCCCTATAGTCTTTCTTAAGGACATCCCACCTTCCACTAACTTTGTCATTGGTGCCAACGTGCACCAAGACCGCCGGATCATTCCCAGCCCCTCCCAACAATCTATCTGTCCGTGATGTGCCGTACCCGTGCACCCAGGAGACAACAGACCATACGGCGATCACGGTCCCGGTAGCAGATTGCCCTATCTGTCTTCCTAATAATGGAATCCCCTACCACCACAATCTGACTAGGTACCTTACTAACTTTTATCCCAACTGCGTCAGAGGGACCGCTCCTCTGGTTGCTAGAGGGAACAGTCTCCTCCGGCACCGTCATTTCCTCACTATCATCCTCCGATTCCTCGTCCAGTCGTGTGAATTTATTCGGATTTGATAGTTCGGAGATGTTGAGCCTCCCCCTCTTTTTCTTCCTTCTAACTGTGACCCAGCTGGCTACCTGATCATCATCCTCTTCTACCAGTGACCCCTCCCGCAACTCCTCCACCGTTCTATCTAAACTTCGCTCGAGATTGTGAATATCCCTCAGTCGCGTAACGGTTTGCTCTAGATCAGTTGCCTGTGCTTCCAGGGCAACCATTCGCACACACCTCGTGCAGATGTACTCACACTGGGAGGGTTGCTCCAGGTGCGCGTACATCTTGCACGACATGCAATGAGTGAAATCGCCAATCCCAGCCTCACCCATATTTTTGTAAGGTCTAACTCCCTGTTACCCAGGAAGAAGTAGAGAAGCAAAACAATCTAGGAAAAAAACACTCACTATACAATAATGAAGTTAAGCTTATAGTTATCTATCCTTTGCGTCCCCTAGTCCTTCGCTTTTATGCAGCAGTAGTCACCGGTTCCTTCGCTTTTATTCAGCAGTCTCCGTCCCCTTCTGTCCTCTCCTCTGATGTCTGCAGCAGCAGTCTTCCTTGCCCACTTGTGCAGCTCAGCAGTGGATTCAGAACCCGCAGGCCGATTGTGGGTCCCCGGTAGTACCTACTGGCAGCAGCAGTAGGCTCTTTGGGTGTAGTACTGGTGACCGGCGGTCTCTTGACCGCCGGTCACCTTACCGACGCCGGGATCCCGGCGGGGAGGGGCGAGTGCAGCAAGCCCCTTGTGGGCTCGCTGCGCTCGCCACGCTGCGCTCGCCACGCTGCGGGCTCGGTGGCGACCTGCGGTCGCCACGGGTTCTATTCCCACTCTATGGGTGTCGTGAACACCCACGAGTGGAAATAGTCCCTGTTGGTCGGCATGCCGACCATCGGGATAGTGAGCCATCGGGCTCACGGAGGAGGTCATGTGACTGTCGGTCAGCTGACCGGCGGTCACATGAATACCACCCGGCTCTTTCCCCACCGGAAGCGTCCCTGGGCAGTACCTAGTATGCTCACACACAAAATAGAACAAAAACAAAGACAGAAACAAAGGCAGCCCTATACCCTCAAACAGGGGTGGATTGGGAACAAAAAGCGGCCCTGGAAAAATGTGTACTAGTGGCCCCACATGGGCAGCGCCAGAGGTGTAAGGTCTAGCCATGGGCCATGGCAGCAGCACCCTCCCCCCAAGACTTTCAAGATAGTGGGGATGTCCAGCATCAAGGGGGAAGTTAAAAAGAAATAAAATTAAATAGTATGAGCACATTATATGATACACCTTCAGAATTTAGGAAACTATATCATTCTTTAGAAAGATATATTTTCTTGCTTATTACACCAATCACTATTCACTCAATCTTATATGTCAGCCAAGCAGGCAGACAGAGCATACACTAGATCATCTGCAATCACAGCCTAAGTAGCAAAGTCATTTTCATATATGCAAATTGCTTGGCATCTTATTCATTATGTCTATAAAAAGGACCACATGACCTCAAACAAAACAGGCCCCACGGGTGCGTCGGCCCACCGGAAATCTTCCCTGTGAACCCTATGACCAATCCGCCTCTGCCCTCAAAATATCTGCCCCTCACACATGCAACAATCACAGCCCCTCTGCTACTCCAACTTAGAGACCCTCTCACTCACAAGGTCAGCCCCTTGCAGCCTCACCAGAGACTTAATGGTATTGCAAATATTTGTTCCTGATTGCGTATTATAAAACTCACCTTTTTCTGTACTCTAACTCACCTTCTGCTGTTTCAAACTCCCAATACACTTAAAAATCCAAGCTATCACTTTAGAATGCAAGCCTCCTCACAATGAGCAAGCTCAAATGAGTCTGTTCCCTGATTAAATAGGCTCTCAGGCAGCTGCTGTAATCAGCCCCTCCTCCTCCTGATTACTTCACACCTAGATTCAACCCCCTCCCCCTGGTTTCTCCTCACTTATTAAGAAAGCACAGCACAGATACAACACCAGATTCACACTAACTTTCTCCCACAATATTACAATCCCTATATGGATAGACAGAGAATACTCAGCTTCTGCTGTTTCAAACTCCGAATGCACTTAAAAATCCAAGCTATCATTTTAGAATGCAAGCCTCCTTACAATGAGCAAGAGGTGTGATTGAAACCACTACCATGGAAGAAGGGTCATTGGCCGAGTTGTCATCTACAAAAGGTGTGATTGAAACAACTACCATGGAAAGAAGGGTCATTGGCCAACTTATCATCTACAAGAGTTGTGATTGAAACCATTACCGTGAGAGAGGGGTCATTGGCCAAGATGTCATCTGCAAGAGGTGTGATTGGAACCTCTACCGTGAAATAAGGGTTATTGGCCAAGATGCCATCTACAAGAGGTGTGATTGGAACCACTACTGTGAAAGACAGGTCATTAGCTGAGTTGACATCTACAAAAGATCAATTTAATATAGGTTTCCTTGAGAAGCAGAAGCTTTCGTAATCAAGTGTAAAGACATTATTTTACGATCATAAAATAAATGCCGCTATCTGCCCTCAAGTTGGTTTTAGATTGCTATAACACCACTTTATTTAAGAATGTTTTCAGACATTTTTCAAGAATATATTTCCATTTCTAAACCTACATCCTCTGACCGCTTGAAGCATACTCGGAGAGAGTAACTGGAGATGGCTCTTATCTAAGCAAAACTGGAATGGTGTTCTTGATGTTAGCCAGGTGTGAAATTCGGGCTATGTGGGTTGCTGCCAGACCTGGCATCACATCTAGCTCCTTCAAACAGAGGCATAACTAAGGGGGGTCGAGCAGGGCACGTGCCCCGGGCGCCGTGGCAGGCCCAGCAGAAGGGGGCGCCGCTGGTCAGGACATCGTACATGCTCGTCTGCCCGCAATCTTTAATGTGCTGCTGCTGCCGGGAGCCTGCTCTGTGATAACGAGCAGCAGCAGCAGAGAGTAACCTGCTGACAGTGTGGGTCAGAGGAGCATGTGCTGAGCCCAGATTGGTGGAGTCCAGCACATGCTCATCTGACCCGATTAGGGGGCGGGGCTACATCGGCACTGCATCTTCTGCAGCTCTGCTGCTCTTCTCCTGGGCCCTGGCTGGCAGCGTGGAGGAGGAGGGAGGAGCTGCTGGAGGCTACAAGTCATCAAAGGTGAGGGCACCTCTGTGTGTGTGTGTGTGTCCCTGAGTGTCTCCATGCCCCACATCAGCAGTGTGTGTGTGTGTGTGTGTGTGTGTGTGTGTGTGTGTGTGTCTCCATGTCCCCCTCCCCCCATCAGCAGTGTCTCCATGCTCCCTCCCCCCATCAGCAGTGTGTCTCCATGTCCCCTCCCCCCTATAAGCAGTGTGTGTCTCCATGTCCCCTCCCCCCATCAGCAGTGTGTCTCCATGTCCCCCTCCCCCCATCAGCAGTGTCTCCATGCTCCCTCCCCCCATCAGCAGTGTCTCAATGTCCCCTCCCCCCATCAGCAGTGTGTCTCCATGTCCCCCTCCCCCCCATCAGCAGTGTGTGTCTCCATGCCCCCTATCAGCAGTGTGTCTCCATGCCCCCTCCCCCCCATCAGCAGTGTCTCCATGCCCCCTCCCCCCATCAGCAGTGTGTCTCCATGTCCCCCTCCCCCCATCAGCAGGGCGTGTCTCCATGTCCCCCTCCCCCCATCAGCAGTGTCTCTCCGTGTCCCCCTCCCCCCCATCAGCAGTGTCTCCATGCCCCCTCTCCCCCATCAGCAGTGTGTCTCCATGCCCCCTCCCCCATCAGCAGTGTGTGTCTCCATTCCCCCTCCCCCCCATCAGCAGTGTGTCTCCATGCCCCCTTTCCCCCATCAGCAGTGTCTCCATGCCCCATCACCATTGTGTGTTTCCATGTCCAACCTCTCCCCCATCAGCAGTATGTGTTTCCATGTCCCCTCCCCCCCCCATCAGCAGTGTGTGTCTCTATGTCCCCCTCCCTACACCATCAGCAGTGTCTCCATGTCCCCCTCCCCCCTCCATTCAGCAGTGTATCTCCATGTCCCCCTCCCCCACCATCAGCAGTGTCTCCATGTCCCCCTCCCCCCATCAGCAGTGTGTCTCCATGTCCCCCTCCTTCACCATCAGCAGTGTGTGTCTCCATGTCCCGCTCCCCCCCATCAGCAGTGTGCGTCTCCATGTCCCCCTCCCCCCCATCAGCAGTTTGTGTCTCCATATCCCCCTCCCCCCCATCAGCAGTGTGTGTCTCCATGTCCCCCTCCCCCCCATCAGCAGTGTCTCCATGTCCCTCTCCCCCCATCAGCAGTGTGTCTCCATGTCCCCCTCCCCCATCAGCAGTGTCTCCATGCTCCCTCCCCCCATCAGCAGTGTGTCTCCATGTCCCCTCCCCCCATCAGCAGTGTGTGTCTCCATGTCCCCCTCCCCCCCATCAGCAGTGTGTGTCTCCATGCCCCCTATCAGCAGTGTGTCTCCATGCCCCCTCCCCCCCATCAGCAGTGTGTGTCTCCATGCCCCCTCCCCCCCATCAGCAGTGTGTCTCCATGTCCCCCTCCCCCCATCAGCAGGGTGTCTCCATGTCCCCCTCCCCCCATCAGCAGTGTCTCTCCATGTCCCCCTCCCCCCCATCAGCAGTGTCTCCATGCCCCCTCTCCCCCATCAGCAGTGTGTCTCCATGCCCCCTCCCCCATCAGCAGTGTGCATCTCCATTCCCCCTCCCCCCCATCAGCAGTGTGTCTCCATGCCCCCTTTTCCCCATCAGCAGTGTGTCTCCATGCCCCATCACCCCCATCAGCAGTGTGTGTTTCCATGTCCAACCTCTCCCCCATCAGCAGTATGTGTTTCCATGTCCCCCTCCCCCACCATCAGCAATGTGTGTCTCTATGTCCCCCTCCCTACACCATCAGCAGTGTGTCTCCATGTCCCCCTCCCCCCTCCATTCAGCAGTGTATCTCCATGTCCCCCTCCATCAGCAGTGTGTGTCTCCATGTCCCCCTCCCCCCATCAGCAGTGTCTCCATGTCCCCCTCCCCCCATCAGCAGTGTGTGTCTCCATGTCCCGCTCCCCCCCATCAGCACTGTGCGTCTCCATGTCCCCCTCCCCCCCATCAGCAGTTTGTGTCTCCATATCCCCCTCCCCCCATCAGCAGTGTGTGTCTCCATGTCCCCCTCCCCCCATCAGCAGTGTCTCCATGTCCCTCTCCCCCCCATCAGCAGTGTGTCTCCATGTCCCCCTCCCCCCATCAGCAGTGTGTCTCCATGTCCCCCTCCCCCCCATTAGCAGTGTGTCTCCATGTCCCCCTCCCCCCCATCAGCAGTGTCTCCATGCTCCCTCCCCCCCATCAGCAGCGTGTCTCCATGTCCCCTCCCCCCATCAGCAGTGTGTGTCTCCATGTCCCCCCCCCCCCCCCCATCAGCAGTGTGTCTCCATGCCCCCTCCCCCCCATCAGCAGTGTGTGTCTCCATGCCCCCTCCCCCCCCATCAGCAGTGTGTCTCCATGTCCCCCTCCCCCCATCAGCAGTGTGTCTCCATGTCCCCCTCCCCCCATCAGCAGTGTCTCCATGCCCCCTCCCCCCCATCAGCAGTGTGTGTCTCCATGCCCCCTCCCCAATCAGCAGTGTGTGTCTCCATTCCCCCTCCCCCCCATCAGCAGTGTGTCTCCATGCCCCCTCCCCCCCATCAGCAGTTTGTCTCCATGCCCCCTTTCCCCCATCAGCAGTGTGTTTCCATGTCCCACCTCCCCCCCATCAGCAGTATGTGTTTCCATGTCCCCCTCCCCCCCATCAGCAGTGTGTGTCTCTATGTCCCCCTCCCTACACCATCAGCAGTGTGTCTCCATGTCCCCCTCCCCCCTACATTCAGCAGTGTATCTCCATGTCCCCCTCCCCCACCATCAGCAGTGTGTCCCCATGTCCCCCTCCCCCCCATCAGCAGTGTCTCCATGTCCCTCTCCCCCCCATCAGCAGTGTGTCTCCATGTCCCCCTCCCCCTCTCCCCCCCATCAGCAGTGTGTCTCCATGTCCCCCTCCCCCCATCAGCAGTGTGTCTCCATGTCCCCCTCCCCCCCAGCAGTGTCTCCATGTCCCCCTCATCACCAGTGTGTGTATCCATGTCCCTCTACCCACACCAGTGTGTCTCCATGCCCCTCTCCTCCCCCATCAGCAGTGAGTGTGTCTCCATGTTCTCCTCCCTCCGCCAGTGTGTCTCCATGCCCCGACCAGCAGTGGGTGAATCCATGCCCCCACCCCCTCCAGTGTGTGTCTCTATGCCCTACATCCCCCCCCCCAGCAGTGTGAGTATCTCCATTCAACATCGCAGGGCGATGTTAATCGCATATGTTAGTACATATGCGATTAGCATCGCTGCAGTAGGTGGTGATTGGTGACACTGTATTTTAATACATCCCGTCCTCTCTGTCAGAATGCCAGCACAGGGCGCTCAGGTGCGGTGCAGTCTACCTGACAGCAGCAGCATGGACTCCCAGCGCATGGAACACACAGACACAGAGTGCAATGGCGCGTGATGAGAGACGACGCAGAGGGTGGTGATGGTGTGCTGAATGACGACGCAGGGGGAGGTGATGGTGTGCTGAGTGACGACGCAGGGGGAAGTGATGGTGTGCTGAGAGACGACGCAGGGGGAAGTGATGGTGTGCTGAGAGACGACGCAGGGGGAAGTGATGGTGTGCTGAGAGACGTCACTGGAGGAGGTGATGGTGTGCTGAATGACGACGCAGGGGGAGGTGATGGTGTGCTGAGAGACGACCAGGGGTAGGTGATGGTGTGCTGAGTGACGACACAGGGGGAGGTGATGGTGTGCTGAGTGACGACACAGGGGGAGGTGATGGTGTGCTGAGAGATGACCAGGGGTAGGTGATGGTGTGCTGAGTGACGACACAGGGGGAGGTGATGGTGTGCTGAGTGACGACACAGGGGGAGGTGATGGTGTGCTGAATGACTACGCAGGGGGAGGTGATGGTGTGCTGAATGACGACGCAGGGGGAGGTGATGGTGTGCTGAATGACGACGCAGGGGGAGGTGATGGTGTGCTGAGTGACAACACAGGGGGAGGTGATGGTGTGCTGAATGACGACGCAGGGGGAGGTGATGGTGTGCTGAGTGACGACGCAGGGGGAGGTGATGGTGTGCTGAGTGACGATGCAGGGGGAGGTGATGGTGTGGCTGAGAGATGATGCAGGGGGTGGTGATGGTGTGACTGAGAGATGACACGAGGGAGACGATGGTGTGGCTGAGAGACGCAGGGGGCAGGATGTGACACAGGGACAGTATGTGAGTCTTGTTGAACCGCTGTTGTATGATGCTGACCTTGTTAATATTCCTACACAAACAGGCATCTTCTGGACGATGGGATCTCCTACATGAATAGTGAATAACGACTGAAGACGCCATCTGCCTCAGAGCATACAGTTCTTCAGAGGTTCCATATTGTGAGAAACCATTATACAGGTAAGATGCTAAATAAGCCATAGGGCGTACGCCTCACCCATTCCCACCTGCATCAGCCAAAATAGGATTTCAATATACCTACCGGTAAATCCTTTTCTCGTAGTCCGTAGAGGATGCTGGGGTCCATTTTAATACCATGGGGTATAGACGGTTCCGCAGGAGCCTTCGGCACTTTAAGACTTTTTAACAGTGTGAACTTGCTCCTCCCTCTATGCCCCTCCTCCAGACCTCAGTATAGGAACTGTGCCCAAGGAGACGGACAACTTCGAGAGAAAGATAATATTAAGCTAGTGGCGAGATTCACACCAGCTCACACCGTTCAACCATGCCGCACAACATGGCATACAACATAAAACATGCCAACGAGCATGAATAACGTTACAGCAACTGCTGAACAACAACTTAACACGTGATAACTTGTGTAAGAAGAAAAAATATAATGCAGGAAAAAGGAGCACTGGGCGAGCGCCCAGCATCCTCTACGGACTACGAGAAAAGGATTTACCGGTAGGTATATTAAAATCCTATTTTCTCTTACATCCTAGAGGATGCTGGGGTCCATTTTAGTACCATGGGAATGTACCAAAGCTCCCAGTACGGGCGGGAAAGTGCGGATGTTCCTGCAGAACTGACTGACCAAATTGAAGGTCGTCAGCAGCCAAGGTGTCAAACTTGTAAAACTTAGCAAACGTGTTTGCCCCTGACCAAGTAGCTGCTCGGCAAATCTGTAATGCAGAGACACCCCGGGCAGCCATCCAGGAAGAACCCACTTTCCTCGTAGAGTGGGCCTTTACCGAACTCGGTAATGGTAATACTGTCGTGGAATGGATCCAGCGTGCAATAGTCTGCTTAGAAGCAGGACACCCAATCTTGTTGGGATCATACAGGATAAACAATGCTTCTGTTTTCCTTATACGAGCTGTTCTCGTGATAGAAGTCCTCAAAGCTTTGACGACATCCAAGGACTTTGAAACAGCTGAGGTGTCAGAAGCCACTGGAACCACAATAGGTTGGTTCATATGGAAGGAAGACACAATCTTTGGAAGAAGTTGCTGACGCGTTCTTAGTTCAGCCCTATCTTCATGAAAGATCAAATAAGGGCTCTTGTGAGACAAAGCCCCTAACTCAGACACCCGTCTGCCTGATGCCAAGGCCAACAGCATGACCACTTTCCAAGTGAGAAACTTTAACTCCACCTCTTGCAGAGGTTCAAAACAATCTGATTTAAGGAACTGCAACATCACGTTAAGATCCCAAGGTGCCGCAGGAGGCACAAATGGTGGTTGGATGTGCAGAACCCCCTTCATGAACGTCTGAACCTCAGGAAGTGAAGCCAACTGTTTCTGAAAGAAAATGGACAAGGCCGAAATATGGACGTTGATAGATCCCAGTCTTAAACCTGCATCCAGACCAGCCTGTAGAAATAGGAGAAGACATCCTAATTGAAACTCCACTGTAGGAGAATTATTGGATTCACACCAAGATACATATTTCCTCCAAATACAATGGTAATGTTTAGACGTTACTCCATTCCTGGCCTGAATAAGTGTGGGAATGACTTCGTTGGGAATACCCTTTCCGGTTAGGATCTGGCGCTCAACAGCCATGCCGTCAAACGTAGCCGCGGTAAGTCTTGATAAACCAACGGCCCCTGCTGAAGCAGGTCCTCGCGAAGAGGAAGAGGCTGAGGATTCTCTATCAGTAACTCCTGAAGATCTGGATACCAAGCCCTCCTTGGCCAATCTGGGACAATGAGGATCTCCCGAACTTTTGCTCTTCTTATGATCTTGAGAATTTTTGGTATCAGTGTAAGTGGAGGAAACACATACACCGACTCGAACTCCCATGGGGTCACTAGTGCATCCACTGCTATTGCTTGTGGGTCTCTCGACCTGGAACAATATTTCGGAAGCTTTTTGTTGAGACGAGAAGCCATCATGTCTACTTGAGGTACACCCCAACGACTTGCTACCTCTGCAAAGACTTCTTGGTGGAGGCCCCATTCTCCTGGATGGAGATCATGTTTGCTGAGGAAGTCCACTTCCCAGTTGTCCACTCCCAGAATGAAGATTGCTGACAGAGCTCTTGCATGTCTTTTGCCCAGAGGAGTATCTTTGTCACCTCTGTCATTGCCGCTCTGCTTTTCGTTCCGCCCTGACGGTTTATGTAAGCCACTGCTGTTACATTGTCTGACTGGATCTGTACGGGACGATCTTGAAGAAGATGCACCACTTGTAGAAGGCTGTTGTAAACGGCTCTCAACTCCAGAATGTTTATGTGAAGAAGTGTTTCTTGACTTGACCATCTTCCTTGGAAGCTTTCCCCTTGCATGACTGCTCCCCAACCTCGGAGACTTGCATCCGTAGTCACTAGGATCCAGGCTTGAATCCCGAACCTGCGTCCCTCCAGGTGGTGAGAATTTTGTAGCCACCACAGGAGCGAAATTCTGGCTTTTGTCGACAGGATTATCCTCTGGTGCATGTGTGGATGCGATCCGGACCACTTGTCCAGTAGATCCCACTGGAACACTCTGGCATGGAATCGGCCATATTGTAGTGCCTCGTAGGCCACTACCATCTTTCCCAGCAGGCGGATGCACTGATGAATTGACCCACGTGCTGGCTTAAAAAATTTGTTTGACCATCCTCTGGATCTCCAGAGCTTATTCCACCGGTAGAAATACTTTCTGTACCTCGGTGTCCAGTATCATTCCGAGAAATTATAATCTCATCGTCGGTTCCAATTGTGATTTTGGAAAGTTTATGATCCAACCGTGCTGTTGAAGCACCGTCAGGGATAGTACAATGTTCTGCACCAACTTCTCCCTGGATCTCGCTTTTATCAGGAGATCGTCCAGGTAAGGAATTATGTTGACTCCTTTCTTGCGAAGGAGAACCATCATCTCCGCCATCACCTTGGTGAATATTCTCGGAGCCGTGGAGAGCCCGAATGGCAATATCTGGAACTGGTAGTGGCAGTCCTGAACCGCAAACCTCAGGTATGCTTGATGTGGAGGGTAAATGGGAACATGCAAATAAGCATCCTTGATGTCCACCGACACCATAAATTCATGGCATCCAGCTGGTCTCCAAGTAGGGGAATGCCTCAATATTTCTCTTTGATTCCGCATCTGCATTCCATTGGCGAATTCACAGTGCTCTGCGAGCTGAAATCGCCATAGCTGAGGAATTTGAACCTAGCAAACCAATATCCTTCATAGCTTCCACCAAGTAACCTGCAGAATCCTTTATGTGACCGAGAGATAAAACCATTTCATCTTTATCAATTGTGTCTATATTTGCTAGCAAGTTGTCTGACCATTTTTCCACAGCGTTACCTCCCCATGCAGAAGCAATCGTGGGCCTAAGTAACGTTCCGGTAGCCATATAAAGGGACTTTAAGGTCGTCTCTAACTTACGGTCAGCAGGTTCCTTTAATGAAGCCGACCCTGGGACAGGAAAAATTATTTTCTTAGACAACCTAGAGACTGAGGTGTCTACCATGGGGGGTGACTCCTCTTTCCCTGTCTTCTTCAGGAAAGGGGTACGCTAAACGTATCCTTCTAGGAATATTAAATTTATTTTCTGGGTTAGACCAGGATTTTTCAAAGAATGTATTTAATTCCTTTGAAGGAGAAAAAGTTACCACCTGTTTTTTATTTAATTAAAATAAGCCTTTTCCTCTGGTTTAGGTGTTGTGTCTGTAATCTCTAACACCTCCCTAATAGCAATTATCATACATTGAATGCTTTTTGCTAATTTGGGGTCTACACCTCTCAAATCCGCAGTGTCGACATCTGTGTCGGAATCTGTGTCTGTGTCCCCTTGCATAATCTGCGCCAGATACCTATTTTGGGAACTGGAGGGGTCCCTAGTGGATGACGTGGAGGGATCCGCAAATAGTACATCCTCCACTGACTCTCTCCAGTATTTTGTCTGTTGTTCAGACTCAGAGAATTTTTTAGAAAGCTTTGACATATTACATTGTAATTTTTTCACCCACTCTGGCTCCTTCTGAGAAGGAAGGGCCACCACATTACCCTCCTGTGTATCTAAAATGGGTTCCTCTGGGGAAGAGCTCTCTCCGTTGTCTGACATGTTACACACGTGTACATGCACACCACAATCACACACGGGAGCTATCGGTGACAGACTCACACTAAAGTCTGTCAGAGAAACACAGAGGGATTTGCCAGCCCACACACTGCGCCTCATATATAGAGAATTGTATATGAACTATACAAAACCTACAGCGCTTTATCTGATATTAGGCACGCTGACCTAATGTAATAAAACACTCCCCCCCCCCCCCCCCCGCCTTCTCTATAACACCCTGGTACTTGTCAGCGTTGTTTTGAGAAGACAGCGTCCATCAGCTTCTCTGCAGAAAAAAATGGCACTGAGTGAGTGTTCTGGCAAGTCTGAGGAGAAGCCCCGCCCCCTGAAATGGCGCGATCCTGCCTCAGCAACATTGAATTTTTATACTGGCAGGGTATGTAAACCAGAGGCTAAACATGTATTTACTAATTTGGCCAGTGAGAATAAGGATTTTTCATGCCGCTCAGAGCCGCCAGCGATGACCGGAGGACGCCTCTCTTGCAGGCCTCCGGTGATATACTCAACACTCTTCTGACTTCTGGCTCTGTTAGGGGGTGGCGGCAGTGCTGTGGGAGTGAATGCTGGCCAGGCTTGGGCTGTGTTCAGTACCCTTCAGGAGCTAATGGTGTCCTGTCAGCGGAAGCAGAGCCATTAACTAATTGAGAAGTTGGTTCCTATTTCCTCCCCTAAGTCCCACGAAGCAGGGAGACTGTTGTCAGCAGCTTCCCTGTAAAATAATAAACCTAATAAAGTCTTTTCCAGTAGAACTCTGTAGAGCTCCACTGGTGTGCATCCAGTCTCCTGGGCACATTTTCTAAACTGAGGTCTGGAGGAGGGGCATAGAGGGAGGAGCCAGTTCACACTGTTAAAAAAAGTCTTAAAGTGCTGAAGGCTCCTGCGGACCCGTCTATACCCCATGGTACTAAAATGGACCCCAGCATCCTCTAGGACGTAAGAGAAAATATGGTACTGCAATAACCTCTTTCAGGGCAGGAAAGGCAATGTGATGCTAGTGATAGTAAATAGGTTCTTTTCAGTCATTTTGTCCATAAGTTTAGTTTATATATCCACCGCTGAATGTATATAATAGAAACACTCAGACTGGTTGGATGTGTGCAGGATATATAGGTGATGTAAAGGACTCACAGTTAATATGGAAGACCAGGTCCCACCAATATGTAAATGGTTTAAACAAAGCACTTCTCACTGGTCCATGGCTCCTGTTGCAAGGTCAGAGTTCCACGTGGCAATCTCTCTGCTGTGTAAAAGATCGATTTCCCACTGCTGGTGAAGAGATGCCTTTCAGAGACCACTAATCTGTGCCGTTCCTTTGCCATCAGTGGAATAGCCACTGTTCCTGTTCTCAGCCAATTAAACCCCTCTTTTCAAATCACTGGATTAATAGATGAAGCAGCACCTGGAGTGATTTCACTGGGTACGGGCACTGTCTCATTATTCACAGCTATTGCGGTATGGATGGACACGGAATGGAAATAGTTGTAAGTGCACGCTTCATTCCCAACAGCATCACGATGAACTGGAGGGCTTCACGTTGAGCAATGACGCTGACCACTCTTGTTCCAGTTTGTTCTAAGCTATCTGTCATTACCCCCTGCTTAAATCCAAGGTGGACCCTGCATCCGCTTGGGTCATTGGTTGGGTGTCGTAGTCAAGTCTACACTGAAATGATTTGATCCTCTCCTTTTTGGACACAAAAATGTACCTGCCGCCTTATCCCCAGTTCAGTTGTCTCCACTTGCCCTTTGTCTATACCCTAATGTTCCCGTTCTCTCCCTGTATTACAGATGGATAACTCCTGCTTGCCTTCCAGGCTATTACTCTATGGCCAAGTCTTCTCCTCGGACCCCTCACTATTGGGACTGTTCATCTGAATACTCATGTGGGTCTTTGATTTCCTATTCCCAAAGGGTGCCTCAGACAACTTGTGTAATTCATAAGTGTCCTGGTTTAAAGCAGGGCCGGATTAAGCCTCGGGGGTGCCCGGTGCACTTAAGAAAGGGGGTCCCCGATGGAAGGTGGGGGATGTATAATTTGTGCATACATCCCAACATGTCCCATTCCAGGAGGGACAAAATATGCTCTCTACCTGGATTTCCTGTGTTGAACTATGTAATTGATAAGAAAGGTGTTTCAAAACAGGTGATTGCAATCATAAATTAAGAGGGAAGTCCAGGTAGAGAACATTTTGTCCCTCCTGGAATGGGTCATGGTGGGAGGTATAGATTGTGTATATTGGCCCTCATTCCGAGTCGTTCGCTCGGTATTTTTCATCGCATCGCAGTGAAATTCCGCTTAGTGCGCATGCGCAATATTCGCACTGCGACTGCGCCAAGTATCTTTGCTATGAAGAAAGTATTTTTACTCACGGCTTTTTCATCGCTCCGGCGATCGTAATGTGATTGACAGGAAATGGGTGTTACTGGGCGGAAACACGGCGTTTTATGGGCGTGTGGCTGAAAACGCTACCGTTTCCGGAAAAAACGCAGGAGTGGCCGGAGAAACGGGGGAGTGGTTGGGCGAACGCTGGGTGTGTTTGTGACGTCAAACCAGGAACGAAAAGCACTGAACTGATCGCACAGGCAGAGTAAGTCTGAAGCTACTCTAAAACTGCTAAGTAGTTTGTGATCGCAATATTGCGAATACATCGGTCGCAATTTTAAGATGCTAAGATACACTCCCAGTAGGCGGCGGCTTAGCGTGTGTAACTCTGCTAAATTCGCCTTGCGACCGATCAACTCGGAATGAGGGCCATTAAATTTAAACCAATGTTGTATATTAGTTTTAACTAATAGTTTAAATATCCCTGGGTACTGTTTATAGCTCCACATAATTGAAAGACAACCATTTTAGAAACTTTTCTTGTAGTGGAACAAAGACAACTTAATCTTAAAATACACATAGAAAAATAAAATAATTTATCTTGTCACATGCAAGAATAGCAGCAGCCTCTGTACTACTTACACACTGGGACAGGACTCAGAAGAACTCTGTCTATATCTCTAGACCCAAATGGTTTAGTTGCATAACAGTTTACACAGGACTCAGACACCGAGGCGGGGAGGAGGAGAAGATGGGATCCCTGTGTCACTTACAGCCCTCTCCACTCTCCTATGGTCAGAAAGCTCTGTCGGTAGCTCATGAATCATGATATTCCTGTGTCTCTGCGTGCACTGCATACTGTCCTGCTCACATTCTGGCTGCTGGTTCTGCTGCTGCTTAAGAGGGTATGCTAGTGATGTCAGTGTGCTCTGGCCGGGGGGCCCCTGACAAAGGGGGGCCCGGGGTACAGTATGCCCTGCATCACCCCCTTAATATGGCTATGGTTCAAAGGGATAGTATAGTAAGCCTAACTAGGGTGCTTATTGCAAGATGTTCCAATCATGGCAGGGTCACAGAAACTTTCACTTTTTGCAGACATCCCTCCCGGTCTAGACGTCATGCGATGCAGGATAATTAGATCTCACCATCTGCCCAAGAATGAGGACACCCAGGGGGAATGACAACCCAAGGCCCATATCTGCTCAGTTGTGTCTGAGTCGCACGCTGCTTAACCAGATCCCATATTAGGGGCAAGGAACAGACTGCAGGAGGCAGCACAGTGGCAGCAATCAGCTCTCCTGCACCTATAAATACGCAATACCACCTTCACGCACTGTTTTTTTGAATGAACAAAATGTGTTGGCTATTTATTTTAGGTCTCAAAGTCTTGCTTCAAAAACCCTCATTTGACCAACATGGCGGAGCCTGTACTTTGCCTCCTGTGCGCAGACGTTACCAACAAAGGACAACCAGCAGGCAAAGCTATAGACAATGTATTTATTTTCTTGAAAAAGCCACTTTGGATACTTTGTGTTTTTCCGCAAATGGGTACAGAACATACAGTATATGTACATTTAATAAATACATTCCAGATCACAAAGGACACTTCTTTACTAAAGCAGCTTCAGGTTTCTTGTATAAGAAATAAATCAAGTAATCCAAGGCCAACAATCAGATGATGTAATAACTTATTCATAACCTTTACTTTCAATAAACTCTTCTCATAAAATATCATAAGAATGGCAATTAACGAGCGCACTGCGGATTAAGGCTTTCATTAGCGGGGCGAATGTCACAAAAGTAGGCATGACAAATATTGGACATAAGCAGATACGTTCAAGATGATGTCTAAAGGGGTCATGAACATGAAATGGGTTACCATGGGTGATGGCATATTGTCACGCCACGTGGTAAGATAGTGGGCATCACAAAGCTTTATAGTTTCATTTACGATTGCGCAGATCAACGCGCTCACCTACGCCGCAGCACGACTGTGCTCAGACGCAGAATGCATTGTTGCATCAATTACACTAAATGGCAGGAACAGACAACAGCTGCTCATCCTAAGGCAGCGGGCAGTCCTCCGAGTTCAGCTACTGCCAACTGTCACATGCCCATACACCCGAAAGATTTATCGTCTAGTCTGGCTGGTTGGAACGAAAATCTGACAATGGATGAGAGCAAATGACAGTTGACCATTTAAATGGTCACCCGTCATTTCCTCCCATTCATGTAATTTGCTCCCATCCATTACCAGATTTTCATTCCAACTAGCCAGATTGGAGAGATAAATCTTTATGTGTACGGGCAGCTTTACAGAACACAGATTCGTGGCAAAGGTCAGGATGACATGGAGGAATGCGACAGCCATGTATAAAGGGGGTAGGAAATAACATTAGGCGTTAATGAGATGAAATCGCGACCACGAAGCAGACGTGATCAAATGACGCGTGCATACTTCAGTGTCCCGTGCCCCCAATAGCATATCTATATATTAAAATAAAGTGCTGGGAAAAAAACATGTTAATACCCCGAGGTCAGAGGGTTTCTCAAGGCCGCGCAAGGTGGCCGGAAGTGTAGCGGCAGGCGGGACCTGGGCCGTGAGAAGAGCAATGGCAGTCAGCTGCAGAGAAGCAACGCGTTTCTCCGGATTGAGGAAAAGAATTCTGGCAGCACCTGGAGCAACAGCTACCGTATAAGGTCATGCCTCTGTCGGCAAAATCATAACCCTCGACATAGAGAGGCAAGGTATAACCCTGACCCTATGTGGAACCAACACTCCATCCACTATACCTTAGTAGTAGGTGTAAGGACAATTCTCCTCATTCCCAATGTATAACATGAGAGACCAGCCTCTGAACTCAGCTGCTAAAAAGAATAAAAACCTACCTAAATAATTCAGCAAACAAAAATATATATATATATTATTTTTTTTGTACAGTAAGAAAACTGTGTAATGATTATCTCAGACGCTGAAGGATAATAAGTTAATGTACTTTAACATTAAGGGGGGGATTTATCAAAGCTCAGAGAGAAATTGTGAGAGATAAAGTACCAGCCAATCAGCTCCTGTCATTTTTCAAACACTGGGGCAGATGATAAGTGCAAGGTGATAATGCACCAGCCAATCACCTCCTGTCAATTTACATATTAGAGCTGATTGGCTGGTGCATTATCACCTTGCACTTATCACTGCTTTATCACTTCTCCAGGCTTAATACATCTGCCCTACTGTCTGTAAAATCTAAGGCAGAAGCTGATTGGCTGTACTTTATCTCTCACAATTTTATCGCTCTTCGAGGTTTGATAAATACCCCCATACGTGTTTTTCCCGCAAATGCTCTGGAACCGAAAGCTGCGGGTATTTCCCAACATATTCTATAACAAAAATAAAACCATTCAGACTTCAGTTAAATTACAGTCACAACAGAGTTGGTTGTGAGAGGGAAGGTGGGCACGAGGCCCAGGCATGTATGTATACAGGGCAGCTGGTAATATCAACGCACAGTATATTAGAAGTCACCGAGAAGCCCTGGGAAGAAGCTCAAGGGCCAAGTACTTCATAGAGGTCCCATAAATATAATATACGTAATAATCTAGACTAGAGGGATGCATTAAACCATCTCATAGCCAATTTATCCAAATTAATGGTGAAGTGACAAAGTTATACTAACAGATTATAATCAATGACCTTAGCACTCACTATTTATACAGATATGGTCAGGACTTTCAGCCCTATTTACTAAGCCTTGGAGAAAGATAAAGTGGATGGAGATAGAGTACCAGCCAATCAGCTCCTAAACTGCCACGTTACAGACTGTGTTTGAAAAATGACAGGAGCTGATTGGTTGGTACTTTATCACTCTCCACTTTATAAATCTTATACCCCTTTTCCACCTACGAGCACGGGTCGTATCGGAGCCTGACACGGGTGCTACCCGGCTGCGGCCCGTGCTCAACCCCCTTTCCCACTACACTCACCAACCCAGCATATTGCGGGGTTGGCGACGCTGCTAGCGGCAGGGGCGGCGCTGGGAGATCACATGATCTCCCAGCGCCGCCCTTCCATACAGTGTAAACGGGAGCCGTGTCGCATCGACACGGCTTCCGTTTGTTTACACTACAACCCTACCCGGAACATTCTGTGTCCTACTCCGGTATTTACCCGGGTAGGATTCACGGGTCACTTGATCCAGGATTTTGCGGGGGGACCCTTTTCCACTTGCAAAAAACACGGGTAAATGCGCGCCCCCCGTGCATTTACCCGTGTTTTTTGAGCTAGTGGAAAAGGGGTATTAGTAAATAGACCTCTCTGTGAATTATAAGAGTATGCTTTTTTAGAATGTTGGGAAAACTTTAGCTACCTAAAGTCACGAAGACACATTCAGGGCCTAGATGATACAATGCATCACCTCGACGTTTTAACAAAGAATGGGGGGCATCCAATTAGGTGTAAGCAGCTTGCGGGGAAGGGAGGCTTGTTAGTTGACGCTGCGTCATCGTGTAAACGCCGGCAGAGGCACCCACACTCGCCCCACCTCACGGCACCTTCAAGTGAGGGACTGGTACTTTTGCTCGCAGACCAGGTTTTGAATTGATCTTGGCAATTTACATTACTAGCTATGAGGAGTTTGGGGAGGAGGGGGGAAGGGGGGTATGTTTCCTTCATTCATTTGTTTAGTTCACATTTCCACGAAGCCCGAAAGACATATACAGTGTTTAAAAGCATATTTCCTCCATCCTGTAAGAACACAATATAAATAGGACACATATAGAAACTATCTATAGTATTATTGGACCAGTGGCAATGTCTGCTGAAGTATACGCTACATACACTTCCCCGACTAGGCTTGTAGTTAAAGCTTCTGCAAAGTATTGAACCCAAAACTATAGAAAAGGCACCAAACTCAAACTTTCTCTCAATGAAAATGATATTGAAGGTAAAAGGTGCATATCTGAGTACCAGATAAAGTACGAGTGTTCGTATATTGTGTAATCAAACGTATCTAGATCACTCAGCTGTAACCGCACTGTATATGACCTATGCAGGAAGTATATATACACAAAGATAAAGAGACGGCCTCAGAACTGTACAGTTCCCAATAGATGTTGATGGTGTAATGTTGGTTCACCGGGCTCAGCCGCTTTGTCTTCCATCTTGAAACTATTCTTTTTGGAAATGTATCTTCAGATTTACAGATGCCAAAAGCAAAAAATTCTACATGCTACTTAAAAACAGCTGTATATAAAACAAGATGTGTGAATGAAAACATAAAATCCCTCTGATGTCAGGCATTTTCCAGTGTAGGACCAGGTTTCCAGCAACTGAGCTATTGCCCCGTATCTTCTGGTGGAGAGGAGGAGCGCAGTGAATTCTCCTCTGAGAGGACAACGTCCGCTGGCTGGGTTGGGTCGCTCGGACTGAGATCTGTAGGACCGCTGTGCTCCTGAATATCAGGCGTTACCCCAGCTGTTTGCGCAGTCTCTCCTTCGCTCTTTAATGCATTGCTACTTTCATTATTTTCCTGGAAGAACAACAGAATGGAGCGTAAAAATACATCGTTGTTGAGCTTTGCTTTCTTGCCGCCATAAATATAGGATATCGACGTGACACAGACATTAATGACATATCCATAGAACTGACCCATGCAAGTTGTAATACTAAAGAAACGATATTACACAAAGCCCATCTATATATGGTATCTGGGACTAGGAGTCTTCAGATGATTTAGACAGAAATGGGTTATGTTTAAATGGAATGGTGGCTCAAATGCACAGTGGTTAGCACTGGGTTTGATTCAGACCAGGGCCTTCTCATTTGGCCAGGTTTCCTCCTATACCCCAAACTTATACTGGTAAGTTAATAAGCTTCTGACAATGAAACCTGGATTGTGCCTTGTAAGGAGGATAGAGTGTAGAGTGTAAGCTCCACTGGTGCAGGAACGGATGTGGATGGCTTAAATGGTCATTGTAAAGCTCTGTTACATGCAGGGCTGAAAGAGAAAAAGCCTGGAGTGTAGACATGAGTGTGAGGGGCGTTGGGCGTACAGAAGTGTAGACATGAGTGTGAGGGGCGTACAGAAGTGTAGACATGAGTGTGAGGGGTGTTGGGCGTACAAAAGTGTAGACATGAGTGTGAGGGGCGTTGGGCGTACAGAAGTGTAGACATGAGTGTGAGGGGCGTTGGGCGTACAGAAGTGTAGACATGAGTGTGAGGGGCGTTGGGCGTACAGAAGTGTAGACATGAGTGTGAGGGGCGTTGGGCGTACAGAAGTGTAGACATGAGTGTGAGGGGCGTTGGGCGTACAGAAGTGTAGACATAAGTGTGAGGGGCGTTGGGCGTACAGAGGTGTAGACATGACTGTGAGGGGCGTTGGGCGTACAGAGGTGTAGACATGAGTGTGAGGGGCGTTGGGTGTACAGAAGTGCAGACATGAGTGTGAGGGGCGTTGGGCGTACAGAAGTGTAGACGTGTGAGGGGCCTTGGGCGTACAGAAGTGTAGACATGAGTGTGAGGGGTGTTGGGCGTACAGAAGTGTAGACATGAGTGTGAGAGGCGTTGGGCGTACAGAAGTGTAGACATGAGTGTGAGGGGCGTTGGGCGTACAGAAGTGTAGACGTGAGTGTGAGGGGCGTTGGGCGTACAGAGGTGTAGACATGAGTGTGAGGGGTGTTGGGCGTACAGAGGTGTAGACATGAGTGTGAGGGGCGTTGGGCATACAGAACGTGCACATGAGTGTGAGGGGAATCATATGTACTTTTTATTTATTTAAGCTGGTGGGGACAGATGAGGTGTGAGGTATACAGCACCTCAGCTGGAACCAAGACTTATAACTGTACATTTGGAAACATTACTTGTACAGTCTCTTATATTGTGCTATACAGCTGTGCCCGTGTTAAGGAAGCGTTGGAGAGAAAATCTCCATATTACATATAAACGTCGTGAGTCCACGCAGCCCCTTTATATAGGATACTTTCCAATTCTCCCCAAATGATGCAGAGACGGATCACAACAAAGCAGGAACGTGGGTACAACTTACCTTTATTTTCTGTTTCCCAACTGTCATTCCAAAGCAGCAATGGAAAAAGAAAACTTAATACACCTCTCTACACATGAAACCAAACACAGCATAAGATCAATGGTTCAGCTGTAGGGAGAGGGTTTGATGTTTATACACAGAGGACCGGATTCTGGGCCGCACGTAATGTGATCTACAGACAACGGAATTCTAATGGAGCTATATGCTCTAGGTGCGACCGCATGCCAGCTTGTGTGCAGCCCAGAATGGGCCATACAGACTCTACAATAACTAGTGCACATCCTACATGACGTTTCTGGTTATAACATAAAGCTGGGCGCGAGCTGGACGCAATATACAGTAATAGGAAAAGAGGAAAGAAATATTTAGATTCAAGCTACTAACACATGAAATATATTACAGCAAATATCTTTATCATGTCTGAGGACAACTCGTCATTGTGTAACTAGTAATTTGGGTTGGAAACCTCATGTATCAAAGACAGCAAAAATAAATCCAATGAGATCTGTATAAAACAACTTGCCCAATATAATAAAAGGCAAACGCTGTCCCTCAACTCTGCCTGGGGAATGCAAGTGTTTTGAGCACCAGCGGCCACTAGATGGCGCCGGACGGAGCAATTAGAGTGCTGCTCCATTCAGGCACGCAACGCCGCCTACGCTGACATTACTGGTATGTTGTTCCGTCATTTTGACGGGCTGGTAACTAATTAATAATATAAAAGCCTCACGGGTCTGCGCAGACATTCTTAGTACATAGAGCACTTTCAATCATGATTGCTGGACACCGGGAGCCTCGACAAACCATGTTACACTGCAGGGAGGGCAGATTTACAGTTGGGAGGGGGTTGTCCTAGCTTAATGCTAAATTCCAGTGTAAATTAAGCTGCCCAGTATTTGTGTGCTGCATACAAAAGCAGCCAGTATTTACTCTGCATGCAAAATACTTATAAAATGCACTTTTCACCCCTCGCATTGCAACAGGGTTTGCCCCAGATCAAACTGCTCTGATTCAGGAGCTGCAGGTTATATCCCAGCACTGTCCTCGCCTATGGAAAGATGACATCCCATGCGTGTATAACTATGATTATTATATTATATGTAATGCTCTCATTGCACCAGCATGGGATGATCCAGCCAGACCCAGCACAGTACGCACTAACCCCACCACTACGTTCCTAGTCCTGAAGCACCGTACCTGCAAGGGCTGGCTCTCGGAGAGCTGGCTGGTGTTGGAAACAGACAACATTTCCTTGACTTGATAAAAGACGTAAGCGAGAGAGACCCAAGGCGAGGAGGTTATCCCCCAAGCGGGCCGGTTGACATCCTCCTGCTCCTCCTGATGTTTGGTCTTCTTCGGTGGAAACTTGGCTGGAGTAGAAGGCATGATGTTCTCAGAGTGCTGCGGTACCAGGTCGATAGTGGCTATGGGAACGGGGCTGGAGGGAACAGGGATTCTCTCTGCCAGCATGGATTCATCTGCAAGAAATAATACACCGGTGGAAGTGGACTGCAAAATCAGTAGGTGCACGGTCGTCAGGAACCCACTCGCCCACCTCTGAGACATCACAAGGAACATTGGGGCAGATGTATTAACCTGGAGACGGCATAAGGAAGTGATAAAGCAGTGATAAGTGCAAGGTGATAAAGGCACCAGCCAATCAGCTCCTACCTGTCAATTTACATATGGGAGCTGATTGGCTGGTGCGTTTATCACCTTGCACTTATCACCGGTTTATCACTTCCTTATGCCGTCTCCGGGTTAATACATCTGCCCCTGTAATTGTAATGATGTCTATTGATAAAGATTCACATTAAACTGCTCTGTGCATTAAGTCACCCTGTACGACGGGAACAGAGGGCAATGCCACAACGAAGACAGCGCTAGACTGCTCTCATGTAATGGGACCCTGCATTAGATGACAAGGAGGTCTTGCACACAGGACCCCCAATATACAGACCTGGTACAGGGAACGTATAAAAGGCTGCAATGGAACTGAGCTAAGAAAAAAAAAACCTATTGTGGAATCTTCTCATACACGCATCACATCTGAGAGGTTAGAACCTCCTAAACCCCGGATGCCACAAATGTCTTCCAGATATTATATTGGAGAAAGAGACTTGTTTTTTTCTCTCTTTGTGACAATGCGATGTTCTGACAAAGGCTGGATTGTGTTACGGAACTCATGCATCCTGTTGTAACAGGTCAGATACACAAGAGTGCGGAGGGACAGGTACACAAGCACACGCATTTCATTGCCCTGCACTCTGTCGGGAAGAACTACACCCGGGGACACGTGTAATAAAGTTAATAACTTTGTGACTTTAAGGGTATCACATGATTTCCATATATTGCTGTGCAAAATGCCTCCAGCCACTATTACCAAGTCCCGGTGTTTTAATTCAATCTCTTTACAATGATGTGTTAGTGTAACCGTCACACTTTACAAATTAACACAGATATTTGTTTGCCCTTTCCACCATCCGGTCACACATGAGAGAGCTGTAAATGAATGCGGACAGACTTAGGGCACAAGATAAGGAGAACACAACTGTGCCGCTAAAAACATTTGTTCTGTTTGGACTTCTCCCTAATTATACCCCAACCACATCACAGGGCGCAAGGACAAATCATGCGCAAATATGATTCCGCTCATCTCCAGCCACCATCACCTCACTGATTTGGCTGCATCCAATTTGTACTTACAGGATAATCATTTAATATGCATGCAAGTGTGTCTTCCCTTATGACAATGCGGTAAGCCAAATCTCCTTGTGGTTGCAGACATGGTGTCTATTCATCCTTTACCCGTATCCAGATAATTATTGGAGACAGTGGGGTTCCTCTCCTAAAGGGGCTGCAGATGAGGAGCCCTTGGGTCACGCAGATAATGTATTTTCATAGCGCAGATCCACAGTGGTGCAGAACAGTGAGGACACAGACAGCTTATTGTACAGATGATAAACATGAAATAAGGAAGTGACTGACATGTAAGATCATCAGCCTACACCACACTAGTGTTCACTCTAGGCTGTTTTAGCAGGGCGCCGCGCCTTGCCCGTTTTTTAGAAGGCATAAACCGCCCTGCCCCTTTTGCGGCGCCCTGCTAGAACAGCCTAGAGTGAGCACTAGTGTGGTGTAGGCTGATGATCTTACATGTCAGTCACTTCCTTATTTCATGTTTATCATCTGTACAATAAGCTGTCTGTGTCCTCACTGTTCTGCACCACTGTGGATCTGCGCTATGAAAATACATTATCTGCGTGACCCGAGAGCTCCTCATCTGCAGCCCCCTTAGGAGAGGAACCCCACTGTCTCCAATAATTATCTGGATACGGGTAAAGGATGGATAGACACCATGGCTGCAACCACAAGGAGATTTGGCTAACCGCATTGTCATAAGGGAAGAGAACAGCTGCCCGTTTCCTGCCCTCCCAGCGTGTAAAGATGCTGTGCACATGCGCGCGGCATCCATTCGCGCACTGGGAGAGAGCTGGGGGAAGCCCAGCACCGACGGAGGTGCTGGGCACGCCCCCAACAGTGACGTCGATGGCCACAGACGCCCTCTATAGCAGCGTCTGTGGGCCGCACCGCCCACTAAAATGACGGGGCGTGGCCGCGCCATGCGCGCGCCAATGTGCCCCCGAACTCCGGTGCCCTGCCCCTTCATCATCCTAGAAGGAACACTACCACACTGATACGAGGAGGTGCTGTAAACTGATATGGGCACTAAAGTTACAGATTAGTGCACAGTGTGCAAAGTTACAGAGTAGTGCAGTGTATAAAGTTAGTTTAGTGCACAGTGTATAAAGTTACAGATTAGTGCAGTGTGTAAAGTTACAGAGTAGTGCACAGTGTGTAAAGTTACAGATTAGTGCACAGTGTGTAAAGTTACAGATTAGTGCACAGTGTGTAAAGTTACAGATTAGTGCACAGTGTGTAAAATTACAGATTAGTGCAGTGTGTAAAGTTACAGATCAGCGCACAGTGGGGGTAATTCCAAGTTGATCGCAGCAGGAAATTTTTTAGCAGTTGGGCAAAACCATGTGCACTGCAGGGGGGGCAGATGTAACATGTGCAGAGAGAGTTGGGTTTGGGTGGGTTATATTGTTTCTGTGCAGGGTAAATACTGGCTGCTTTATTTTTACACTGCAAATTAGATTGCAGATTAAACACACCACACCCAAATCTAACTCTCTCTGCACATGTTAAATCTGCCTCCCCTGCAGTGCACATGGTTTTGCCCAACTGCTAACAAAATTCCTGCTGAGATCAATTTGGAATTACCCCCAGTGTGTAAAGTTACAGATTAGTGCAGTGTGTAAAGTTACAGATTAGTGCAGTGTGTAAAGTTACAGATTAGCGCACAGTGTGTAAAGTTACAGATTAGTGCAGTGTGTAAAGTTGCAGATTAGTGCAGTGTGTAAAGTTGCAGATTAGTGCAGTGTGTAAAGTTACAGATTAGCGCACAGTGTGTAAAGTTACAGATTAGCGCACAGTATATAAAGTTACAGATTAATGCACAGTGTATAAAGTTACATATTAGTGCACAGTGTGTAAAGTTACAGATTAGTGCACAGTGTGTAAAATTGCATATTAGTGCAGTGTGTAAAGTTGCAGATTAGCGCACAGTGTCTAAAGTTACAGATTAGCGCAGTGTGTAAAGTTACAGTTTAGCACACAGTGTATAAAGTTACAGGTTAGCACAGTGTATAAAGTTACAGATTAGTGCACAGTATATAAAGTTACAGATTAGTGCACAGTGTATAACGTTACAGATTACTGCACAGTGTATAAAGTTACAGATTAGTGCAGTGTGTAAAGTTGTAGATTAGTGCAGTGTGTAAAGTTGCAGATTAGCGTACAGTGTGTAAAACTGCAGATTAGCGCACAGTGTATAAAGTTGCAGATTAGTGCACAGTGTATAAAGTTACAGTTTAGTGCACAGTGTATAAAGTTACAGATGTATGAAGTTACTGATTAGTGCACAGTGTATAACGTTACAGATTAGTGCACAGTGTATAAAGTTACAGATTAGTGCACAGTGTATAACGTTACAGATTAGTGCACAGTGTATAACGTTACAGATTAGCGCACAGTGTATAAAGTTAGATTAGTGCACAGTGTATAAAGTTACAGATTAGTGCACAGTGTATAAAGTTACAGATTAGTGCACAGCGTATAACGTTACAGATTAGTGCACAGTGTATAAAGTTACAGTATAGTGCACAGTGTATAACGTTACAGATTAGTGCAGTGTGTAAAGTTGTAGATTAGTGCAGTGTGTAAAGTTGCAGATTAGCGTACAGTGTGTAAAACTGCAGATTAGCGCACAGTGTATAAAGTTGCAGATTAGTGCACAGTGTATAAAGTTACAGATTAGTGCACAGTGTATAAAGTTACAGTTTAGTGCACAGTGTATAAAGTTACAGTTTAGTGCACAGTGTATAAAGTTACAGATGTATGAAGTTACTGATTAGTGCACAGTGTATAACGTTACAGATTAGTGCACAGTGTATAAAGTTACAGATTAGTGCACAGTGTATAAAGTTACAGATTAGTGCACAGTGTATAAAGTTACAGTTTAGTGCACAGTGTATAACGTTACAGATTAGTGCACAGTGTATAAAGTTACAGTATAGTGCACAGTGTATAACGTTACAGATTAGTGCACAGTGTATAAAGTTACAGTATAGTGCACAGTGTATAACGTTACAGATTAGTGCACAGTGTATAACGTTACAGATTAGTGCACAGTGTATAACGTTAGATTAGTGCAGTGTGTAAAATTGCAGATTAGTGCACAGTGTATAAAGTTAGATTAGTGCACAGTGTATAACGTTACAGATTAGTGCAGTGTATAAAGTTACAGATTAGTGCACAGTGTATAACGTTACAGATTAGTGCACAGTGTATAACGTTACAGATTAGTGCACAGTGTATAAAGTTACAGATTAGTGCACAGTGTATAACGTTACAGATTAGTGCACAGTGTATAACGTTACAGATTAGTGCACAGTGTATAGTTACAGATTAGTGCATAGTGTATAACGTTACAGATTACTGCAGTGTATAACGTTACAGATTAGTGCACAGTGTATAACGTTACAGATTAGTGCACAGTGTATAACGTTACAGATTAGTGCAGTGTATAACGTTACAGATGTATGAAGTTACTGATTAGTGCAGTGTATAACGTTACAGATTAGTGCACAGTGTATAACGTTACAGATGTATAAAGTTACTGATTAGTGCACAGTGTATAACGTTACGGATTAGTGTACAGTGTATAACGTTACAGATTAGTGCACAGTGTATAAAGTTACAGATTAGTGCACAGTGTATAACGTTACAAATTAGTGCAGTGTATAACGTTACAGATTAGTGCACAGTGTATAACGTTACAGATTAGTGCAGTGTATAACGTTACAGATTAGTGCAGTGTATAACGTTACAGATTAGTGCAGAGTGTATAACGTTACAGATTAGTGTACAGTGTATAATGTTACAGATTAGTGCACAGTGTATAAAGTTACAGATCAGTGCACAGTGTATAAAGTTACAGATCAGTGCACAGTGTATAAAGTTACAGATTAGTACACAGTGTGTAATGTTACAGATTAGTGCACAGTGTATAAAGTTACAGATTAGTGCAGTGTATAACGTTACAGATTAGTGCACAGTGTATAACGTTACAGATTAGTGCACAGTGTAAAGCAGTGTCTTATGTTCCGTATTGTACCTTCTTTCTTGTGAGACACGGCCACCCACTGAATCAGGGCAAAGAGAAGGAGGATGACCAGAGATGCCATGCCGATACCTCTGAATGTTTCCGCAGCACCTGGAACACACACACAACCAATAGGGGATAAACATCCATGCAGACCACAGATGGGATGAATGCAGAACTACAATGCCATTCCAATCACTGGCAGCTGATCACCCCCTGCAGGGGGCAGGGGGTGATCACCACATTTTACTTGGCAGGAGGGTAAATCTTGGTGCAGTTTTATAAAGGTGACCCAAACCCCCGTGTTCATCCGTGGTCCTGCTCCACCAGAAAACTCACTCCCGACCTCCCACAGGATGGAACCCGACCCCCCACAGGATGGAACCCGACCTCCCACAGGATGGAACCCGACCTCCCACAGGATGGAACCCGACCTCCCACAGGATGGAACCAGACCTCCCACAGGATGGAACCTGACCCCCAGAGAAGGAGATGGGCAAGCAGGCACTGGGGCCCACCTGGGATTTCCCGACGTCACCATGGGACAGTCCAAACCTGGGGAAGGGGAATTTTATAGGATTGCAGATATGGCAAATACGTATAGTAACATGCCCAGACAGCCTGGCAATCTATAACGGAACCTGCCCGGGGAAAGTTCTGCATTTTCCCAGAATTTGCTGCCAATAGAACAGTGTATTTCTTGCTTTATTTCTATTGAAAGAATAAACATGAATAGATAAATGTGAATGGTGCTTTCTATAAGGCTTATCTGGAACAATGCAGTGTAGAAACTTAGCTTAGTGGCACAAACCCAAATGTCTCATTTATAGACCACTCGCTAAACACTTTCTAGCTGTAGGGGATGCTTAGATATTCGAACTTTGACGTATCCCATTTACTCCTCCAGAGAAGTGTGTATTGTGTCTTACCAAAGAAGTTGACCAAGACGCCGCCAATCATGGCTCCACAGCCTCTACCAAGCCCCAGATGGAGGCCCTGCAGGATGCCCTGCGCCGAAGTACGTAAGGATGGCGGAACCGCGGCACTGAGATACGAGATGCACGCCGCCCATATGGCTGCATGGGTCACCCCTGTAAAGAACACACAGAGACATTATGGTCTGCAGAAGATCACCACGTTAAGGACGAGCGTGACTGCACCAGGGTTACACTTCATTTTAGCTCTTTGGATACACTTTACACACTACGTGAAAGGAAGAGATCTCAAAACTTATCAGAGGATTCACAAGGGAAGTAAAAAGAGGACTATGGGCACTAAGGTTCTACTTAGAAGAATTTGCCATCCTTTTGAACGCATGCTGGGGGCGGTATCTGGACTCCAGGTCGACAACAAAAAGGTCGACACACCTTATGTTGCCGCCAATTTGTCGACACACCTTAGCACGGCATGGACAAAAGGTCGACAGGAGCAAGGTCGACATGGAAAAAGGTCGACATGAGTTTTTCACGATTTTTTTCTTTTTTGGAACCTTTTCATACTTAACGATCCACGTGGACTACGATTGGAACGGTAATCTGTGCCGAGCGAAGCGAAGGCACCATGCCCGAAGCATGGCGAGCGCAGCGAGCCATGCGAGGGAACGCGGTGCACTAATTGGGGTTCCCGGTCATTCTACGAAGAAAACGACACCAAAAAAACATAAAAAAACTCATGTCGATCTTTTTCCATGTCGACCTTTTGCCCATGTTGACCTAAGGCGTGTCGACCAATTGGCGTCGACCTAAGGTGTGTCGACCTTTTTGTTGTCGACCTGGAGTCCCAGACCCGCTGGGGGCCACCCATCGCAGGGCGGGGCCACCCATCGCAGGACAAGGCCACCCAGCATGCTATCCACCAGTCCCCCTTGAGATCACGCTGAAATTGCGGTCGCACCGCAATTTCAGTGTGATCGCTAAAAATAGGGTAGCCTCCTGCCGGCGCAGCCCGGCTACGACCACGGGAGGCCCGCCACCATCTTTGTGATAGCAGCGGCTGCGTGTGACGTCATGCAGCCAGTCCCGATCACGCCCATGCCACGCATCCTGTTCGACTGGCGCCGCCCACCGCAACGCTCCTTCTCCGCCTAGGTAACGGAGCGTTGCCGCCCCCCTCCCACCCCACGACCGCCTCTGCCTGATTGACAGGCAGCAGCCTTCGCATCTACTGCGGGGCGCCCGCAGAAAATGCGGGTGCATGCGCAGGACGGGCCCAGCGAATGCGCCCGCATCCTCTTTGTATTTTTTGCGGTCGGATCGCGTTTTGCGAGCCAACCTGAATGAGGGCCTATATCCTGATTTTACGACCTTCCCACTGTGCAACATAACCCACCACATGCAGAATATGAAACACTTCTGTTACTGAGAAATAATACAACAGTAGAATCTGGAAATTATAGATTGGATAAAGCCAACGTGCGCTGCTGGCAAATGCTAAACAAACACAGCATGATTAGTTCTGGGGTTGTTCTGCCGACGGTTAGAATGCCGACATTCATCATGTCAAAATGGTCATGTCGACAATGATGAAATGTGGACTTACTGACAATATCGGCAAGCAGCTGTTCCAGCGGTTCGTACCCGAAACCAAGCCCTGCCGGCTGTGGCATGTTCCGGCATTGCTGGCTTTAGTTGTAGGTTGCAGATAATGGGGGTTATTCAGAGTTGTTAGCAAACCAAAAAAGTTAGCAAATGGGCAAAACCGTGTGCACTGCAGGTGGGGCAGATGTAACATGTGCAGAGAGAGTTAGGTTTGGGTGGGTTATTTTGTTTCTGTGCAGGGTAAATACTGGCTGCTTTATTTTTACACTGCAATTTAGATTTCAGTTTGAACACATCACACCAGAATCTAACTCTCTCTGCACATGTTACATCTGCCCCACCTGCACTGCACATGGTTTTGCCTAGTTGCTAACAACTCTGAATAACCCCCAAAGTCACAAAACAGCAGTTGCGGAGGTATGTCACTATCGCTAACCTGAATCCCAATCCAAAAACGAACCCCAAAGTCGGCATTTTGCAAATTGTCGTAATTTCACTTGATGCGATGTTGATATTGTAAACATGACGACATTATATATTGTTACATGAGAGATGGGAGCAATGACTGATGTACAGTACAGTGTGGCTACAGAACATACACTGGGCAGACGCTAGTAGCGATGTACTGTACACAGAGTTTACAACTGGTTTCCAAATATTTCATTTCTATACGAGTTCTCACTGCAGTGCGCTGAAAGCTGAAGCATCCGCTAGATGCGGGTTCTGCGAAGGTTTAGCGAGGACACATGTTGAAGCTGGTTTGTAAAAGACTTGCAGACTGATGGCCAGTACTGATAAATAGAGACAGAACAGCTTATTGAACACTTTAGTAACTTACAGAGCATCCTTTAGAAGCTTGTAAATATGACTCTTTAGAGATGACAGCTTTAACTATCGTATTGCGTGGTATTGCAAAGACATTCTATTATTAAAATAAGTAGACTCTGCCTTAGTTGCTCATTCATCAGCCACCTTGTACAATGGTTCCATATTCATTTCATGCTTGTACTTTGCTGTAACTAAGAGGAAAAAGCTTCACAAGAACAAGTTTGAACACAGTTGTAATTTCCAACATGTACCACAGGGGGTCAGTATTGGGCCCTGACATTTCCAATATCATTACTAGTGACCTTGTAGGTGGTTTAGGAAGCAAAGGGGGTGCACAACTGCTGAGGGCATGGAGGGGCAGATTTATCATGGGGTGAGAGCCCTAATTCTGTTTCCGGGGCTTTGTTAAGGTGTGCCTAAACACAAATACAAAGCATTGCCCCAGGGTGCCCCCTGTACACAGGGAAAATGTAGAATACGCTGCGCACAGGGAAAATGTACAATACGCTGCGCACAGGGAAAATGTACAATACGCTGCACACAGGGAAAATGTACAATACGCTGCGCACAGGGAAAATGTACAATACGCTGCGCACAGGGAAAATGTACAATACGCTGCGCACAGGGAAAATGTACAATACGCTGCGCACAGGGAAAATGTACAATACGCTGCACACAGGGAAAATGTACAATACACTGCACACAGGGAAACTGTACAATACGCTGCACACAGGGAAAATGTACAATACGCTGCACACAGGGAAACTGTACAATACGCTGCACACAGGGAAAATGTACAATACGCTGCACACAGGGAAAATGTACAAAACGCTGCACACAGGGAAAATGTACAAAACGCTGCACACAGGGAAAATGCAATGTCAGGCCTGTGATTGGCTGATGCCAGGGAGATTCTAATGGTTCCAGATTGGTGATTTTCCTAAATAAAACCGTAGCATAATCCCCATCCTCCCCCAAGTGCCTAACCCTAATCCCCCCCCCTAAGTGCCTAACCCTAATCACTCAATAGCATAACCCTACCCCCCCCCCCCCCCAACTGCCTAACCCTAACCCCCCCCCCCCCCTCCCAAGGTGCCTAACCATAATTCTCCTCAGTAGCATAACCCTAAAGCCCCCCCCCCCCCCCCCCAGTGCCTGGCCCTAATCTACCCCCAGTGTCTAACCCTAATCTACCCTCCGGTAGCATAACCCTAATCTCCCCTCCAGTAGCATAACACTAGACCTCCCCCTAGAGCCTAACCCCAATCTCCCTTCCCATACATTACTCTAACCATCCCCCTAGTGCCTAACCCCAATCTTCCCTCCCATAGCATTTTCCTAACCCTCCCCATAGAGCATAACCCTAACCCTCCCGCTAATGCCTAACCCTAACCTCCCCTCCAGTAGCATAACACTGGCCCTCCCCCTAGAGCCAAACCCTAATCTCCCTTCCAGTAGCATAACCCTAACCATCCCCCTACAGCCTAACCCTAACCTCCCCTCCAGTAGCATAACACTGGCCCTCCCCCTAGAGCCGAACCCTAATCTCCCTTCCAGTAGCATAACCCTAACCATCCCCCTACAGCCTAACCCCAATCTCCCCTCCCATACATTACTCTAACCCTCCCCCTAGTGCCTAACCCTAATCTCCCCTCCCATACATTACTCTAACCCTCCCCCTAGTGCCTAACCCTAATCTCCCTCCCATACATTACTCTAACCCTCCCCCTAGTGCCTAACCCTAATCTCCCCTCCCATACATTACTCTAACCCTCCCCTTAGTGCCTAACCCTAATCTCCCCTCCCATACATTACTCTAACCCTCCCCCTAGTGCCTAACCCTAATCTCCCTCCCATACATTACTCTAACCCTCCCCCTAGTGCCTAACCCTAATCTCCCCTCCCATACATTACTGTAACCCTCCCCCTAGTGCCTAACCCTAATCTCCCCTCCCATACATTACTCTAACCCTCCCCCTAGTGCCTAACCCTAATCTCCCTCCCATACATTACTCTAACCCTCCCCCTAGTGCCTAACCCTAATCTCCCCTCCCATACATTACTCTAACCCTCCCCCTAGTGCCTAACCCTAATCTCCCCTCCCATACATTACTCTAACCCTCCCCTTAGTGCCTAACCCTAATCTCCCTCCCATACATTACTCTAACCCTCCCCCTAGTGCCTAACCCTAATCTCCCCTCCCATACATTACTCTGACCCTCCCCTTAGTGGCTAAACCCAATCTCCCCTCCCATAGCATTTTCCTAACCCTCCCCATAGAGCATAACCCTAACCCTCCCGCTAGTGCCTAATCCTAACCTCCCTCCAGTAGCATAACACTGGCCCTCCCCCTAGAGCCAAACCCTAACCTCCCCTCCAGTAGCATAACACTGGCCCTCCCCCTAGAGCCAAACCCTAACCTCCCCTCCAGTAGCATAACCCTAACCATCCCCCTACAGCCTAACCCTAACCTCCCCTCCAGTAGCATAACACTGGCCCTCCCCCTAGAGCCGAACCCTAATCTCCCTTCCAGTAGCATAACACTGACCATCCCCCTAGTGCCTAACCCTAATCTCCCTCCCATGCATTACTCTAACCCTCCCCCTAGTGCCTAACCCTAATCTCCCCTCCCATACATTACTGTAACCCTCCCCCTAGTGCCTAACCCTAATCTCCCCTCCCATACATTACTCTAACCCTCCCCCTAGTGCCTAACCCTAATCTCCCCTCCCATACATTACTCTAACCCTCCCCCTAGTGCCTAACCCCAATCTCCCCTCCCATACATTACTCTAACCCTCCCCCTAGTGCCTAACCCCAATCTCCCCTCCCATACATTACTCTAACCCTCCCCTTAGTGGCTAACCCCAAGCTCCCCTCCCATACATTACTCTAACCCTCCCCCTAGTGCCTAACCCTAATCTCCCCTCCCATACATTACTCTAACCCTCCCCTTAGTGCCTAACCCCAATCTCCCCTCCCATACATTACTCTAACCCTCCCCCTAGTGCCTAACCCTAATCTCCCCTCCCATACATTACTCTAACCCTCCCCTTAGTGCCTAACCCTAATCTCCCTCCCATACATTACTCTAACCCTCCCCCTAGAGCCGAACCCTAACCTCCCCTCCAGTAGCATAACCCTATCCCTCACCTGCTGTAACCTAACCCTAGTGGTTGTGTCTATGTTCCCCTCGTGGAAAGGAACAGGAAGTGACAGCACGAGAGGGCAGGAGAGAACTTCCGCCCTTACAGCAGGTTAATCTTTTATCCATTCTCCGTTTGTTTTAGGTTATAGTGTTTTATATATGCACTATTTTACCCTCACATTCTCGCCACGCTTGGGGCTCGGTGTCTCGCTCCGCTTCGCTCGCCACAGGTTACTTTTCCAAATAGTTGGTGACATGGACCAAGGGGATTGTGGGAAAGGTCCTCTCCACGAAGGGTAACTAGGTGCTACCTAACCCTAACCCTCCACTGCTGCACCCTAACCTTAACCCTCCGACCCCAGCAGAACGCGGAAACGTCACGTCGACATTCAGCAGATGCACAGATGTTCAATGACGACACTATGATTGCATGAGAAGACCCCCAAGCCTCTCACTCACCACTTTATTATATTAACATAATCTTTTTTGTAGTCCTATTTTGTTCGCTCATTTTTGGAAGTGCTCCCAGTTCTCTCTGTCATTTAATGTAACCTTGGCAGATTTATAGGTACAGAACGAGAGGAACAAAACTTCTATTCTATCTGGTAATTAGATCGCTGCTGACTTCCAGCCACGGGGCCTCATTCAATGGGAAATCATATCTAAATCTGGAAGAGTGAAATCTATTGTGGCGCAGTTAATGTATCCTATTGTATCACTCTCCGATACCAGTATCATAAAACCGGAGGGAGTACGAACCGCCTTCCAAACGTCTTGGGGCAAAATTAACCCAGACGCAAACTGTTCTCTACAGAAAATCTAACAAACCAAAAAATATACAAGGTGAAATAAAATGACGTTGGGAGAGATTCATGACGAGAATCAGTTTCCGTGCACAGATTATCATTTTCCTAGAATGGTTACTAGAGCACAGCCCATACATTAAGTGCTGTTTATTATCTTTATTACCATCAAATGATGCCATATTATAAAAATAGCACAAATGAACTATTATGCAAATCTATTAATAAACTACTGACTCACACATGAAGCTGGCACTTGCTAAGCAGCTTTGGGTGGCCAGACATTGGGACTGTCTGTTATTCATGTTATTACAGGAAGTGGAACAAAGTTTATTCATAGCAATTTTAACTGCAGGCTGGCACCGCCGTGCGCCAACATAAAAACCAATACCAGCAGCAACTCGTATGTAAATGGCGCACTGAGGGCCTTATTCCGTTTTTTGCAAACCAAAAAAAGTTAGCAATTGGGTAAAACCATGTGCACTGCAGGGGGGGCAGATGTAACATGTGCAGAGAGAGTTAGATTTGGGTGGCGTGTGTTCTAACTGAAATCTAAATTGCAGTGTAAAAATAAAGCAGCCAGTATTTACCCTGCGCAGAAACAATATAACCCACCCAAATCTAACTCTCTCTGCACATGTTACATCTGCCCCACCTGCAGTGCAGGGTGGTTTTGTCCAATTGCTAACTTTTTTGGTTTTCTAACAAAAACGAAATAACCCCCTGATTCCACCATGAGTCAGGTGGCAGCTTCTGCGCAGCCAGCTACCCACTGCTCTAAATCGATGCAGGAACAGCAAGACACAAGGTGGATCACTGTTTGTGGCCATAATTATGTGATTCACCCCACTCTCCACAGTGGCAATTTGTATCTCTCATCCTGGTGGGGGAAAGGGGGGGTACCCAGGGAGGAGGGGGGACCCAAAGTAGTATTAACAGTGTTGCTGGGTTCATCACCACCATCTCTCCCCCCCCCCCCCCCCCCGTCTCTTTCTCTCTCCACCACCCCCCTTCCCAGTTTTGCTCTCTCACTTAATCTCCCCGTCTCTCTCCGCCATTTAGCTGCTTTTAGAAGATAATAGCTAGAATCTGATTGGTTGCCGTGGGCAACATCACCAGTTCTAAAAAAAAAAGTGGCAGTTGGAGCTGTAAGTACACCACTGCACATATCCTAGGTGGACTGATTTAAAGCATTACATAATAGATGCCTCTATCTTAATACCTAGGTCTTGCTACGGAGTATCCTGGTGCTATGTTAATAAATACAGTAATAATGATTTCTGGCAGGCGTCACCCCCAGCTCATCTCCAATGCCAGTGAGGTGGGAGAGCGTACGGATACGTCGAGGCTTGCACTGGAATGGTCTGCACATTTTACTAGAATGCCATCGATGGTTTATCATAGAAAGCGCTCCACTGTGTCTCATGCTACTTGCTGTATCACTTACCTATATATGAATAACAGCTGCTAGAATGATCTCTGTATTGTAGTTGGGTCTCCAAGATGCTCTCTGTATTGTACACCTGCCACTAGAATGCCTTGCTCTGTATAGTAATTTGTTCACTAGAACAGACGCTGCATTAAAGCTCTTTATATCATTTACGGACGGTTTAAAACCACAACTACATTACACAGAGCACACGTCACGTAATCGGTTTTTAGCTGCGCCTATTTCTCCATTGTGCCAGGCTGATATCTCAATGACGGGAGAAGAGTACGTGTGTACATCATGAGGGTTTGTGCCACGTGTGGTTGTGTACAGTGGGAGTCAGCCTGGTGAACGCTGGTTTTCTCTCTCCCTACTGGCAGATTATACCCTATCTCTTGTCCTCCCTTGAAACAACTGCCCCATTTACAGGGCACAGCATGGCATCCACCGGGAACGCTGCTCCCTATGACAAACTGTCCGCCTCATCCATGAAGCTTCGGTGGACAAGGCACACATGTAAATACGCTCTCACTAGCCAGGAGGAGGGGGCACACTGGTTCATCCTGTGCCCACCAGCAGCCGGGCGAGTTGGTGGTTTATGTAAACACCAGGTTCCTGTAACACATCCATAGATTAATAAGCAGGATGGCTAGGGCATGGTCGTGCCAGTGTGGCAGGAAGCTGCTGGCAGTCACAGTATTTGCAGCACACCTCTGGCTTCCTGTGACTGATCTACACTGGGCACAGATGATGCTAGTGTGCCACGGTTCCCGCACGATCATGGCTGCTCTGGTTGACAGAAGCAGCTATCTCCTAATCCTGCGACGCCCACCCAGTATACCGCGCTCAGTGCGGCCACCCACCCAGTATGCCGCGCTTAGTGCGGCCACCCACCCGGTATACCGCGCTCAGTGTGGCCACCCACCCGGCATACCGCTCTCAGGGTGGTCACCCACCCAGAGTATTCAGCAGAGCGCCTATAGACATCCGACTCCTCCAAGAGTACTTTGCAGAGTGCCCATCACCACCTGACTCCTCCCATAGTGTACAGCAGAGTGCTGATCACCACCTGACTCCTCCCAGAGTGCACAGCAGAGTGCTTATCACTACCTGACTCCTCCCAGAGTGTACAGCAGAGTGCTTATCTCCACCTGACTCCTCCCAGAGTGTACAGCAGAGTGCTGATCACCACCTGACTCCTCCCAGAGTGTATAGCAGAGTGCTTAGTGCCATCTGACTCCTCCCAGAGTGTACAGCAGAGTGCGTATTTCCAACCGACTCCTCAGAGTATTCAGCAGAGTGCTTATCACTACCTGACTCCTACATGAGTGTACAGCAGAGTGCTAATCACCACCTGACTCTTCACATAGTGTACAGCATAGTGCTTATCACTACCTGAATCCTCCCATATTATTCAGCAGAGTGCCTATCTCCACCTGATTCCTCACAGAGTGTACATCAGAGTGCTTATCACCACCTGACTCCTCCCAGAGTGTACAGCAGAGTGCTTATCACTACCTGACTCCTCCCAGACTGTACAGTAGAGTGCTTATTGCCATCTGACTCCTCAGAGTATGCAGCAGAGTGCTTATCACTACCTGACTCCTCCAAGAGAGTACAGCAGAGTGCTGACCACCTGACTCCTCACAGTGTACAGAGTGCTTATCTCCACCTGATTCCTCACAGAGTGTACAGCAGAGTGCTTATCTCCACCTGACTCCTCCCAGAGTGTACAGCAGAGTGCTTATTATCCGACTCCTCCCAGAGTGTACAGCAGAGTGTTTATCACCACCTGACTCCTCCCAGAGTGTACAGCAGAGTGCTGATCACCACCTGAATCCTCCCAGAGTGTACAGCAGAGTGCTTATCACCACCTGACTCCTCCCAAAGTGTACAGCAGAGTGCTTCTTGCCACCTGACTCCTCCCAGAGTGTACAGCAGAGTGCTGATCACCACCTGACTCCTCCCAGAGTGTACAGCAGAGTGTTTATCACTACCTGACTCCACCCAGAGTGTACAGCAGAGTGCTTATCACCACCTGACTCCTCCCAGAATGTACAGCAGAGTGCTTATTGCCACCTGACTCCTCCCAGAGTACTTAGCAGAGTGCTTATCACTACCTGACTCCTCCCAGAGTGTACAGCAGAGTACTTATTGCCAACTGACTCCTCCCAGAGTGTACAGCAGAGTGCTCATCACCACCTGAATCCTCCCAGAATGTACAGCAAAGTGCTTTTTGCCACCTGACTCCTCCCAGAGTACTTAACAGAGTGCTTATCACTACCTGACTCCTCCCAGAGTGTACAGCAGAGTACTTATTGCCACCTGACTCCTCCCAAAGTGTACAGCAGAGTGCATACCACCTGACTGCTCCCAGAGTACTTAGCAGAGTGTTTATCAATACCTGACTCCTCCCAGAGTGTACAGCAGAGTGCTTATTGCCACCTGACTCCTCCCAGAGTACTTAGCAGAGTGCATACCACCTGACTCCTCCCAGAGTACTTAGCAAAGTGCTTATCACTACCTGACTCCTCCCAGAGTATACAGCCGAGTGCTTATTGACAGATGTGCAGGTGAATAGTGATTGTGTGTAAAAACAAAAGTACAAACATTTGTTGTTAGGTGACTGTCACAGTCTTAAACTACACACACACACACACACCCATGTTATTATTATATCACTAGAAAATAAAAAGTCATTGACACAAGACTGATGTTATCAGCTGTAACGGCTGCGGTCATGTGGGTGTCAGTGGTGACAAGAGATCACACAGACTAATTATCCCACATTAACACCGTGTCCCCTTCTTTATATTCAGTGACAACACAAGAGATCACACAGACTAATCATCCCATATTAACACCGTGTCCCCTTCTTTATATCCAGTGACACAAGAGATAACACAGACTAATCATCCCATATTAACACCGTGTCCCCTTCCTTATATCCAGTGACAACACGAGAGATCACACAGACTAATCATCCCATATTAACACCGTGTCCCCTTCCTTATATCCAGTGACAACACAGGAGATCACACAGACTAATCATCCCATATTAACACCGTGTCCCCTTCCTTATATCCAGTGACACAAGAGATCACACAGACTAATCATCCCACATTAACACCGTGTCCCCTTCCTTATATCCAGTGACAACACAAGAGATCACACAGACTAATCATCCCATATTAACACCGTGTCCCCTTCCTTATATCCAGTGACAACACAAGAGATCACACAGACTAATCATCCCATATTAACACCGTGTCCCCTTCCTTATATCCAGTGACAACACACGAGATCACACAGACTAATCATCCCATATTAACACCGTGTCCCCTTCCTTATATCCAGTGACAACACACGAGATCACACAGACTAATCATCCCATATTAACACCGTGTCCCCTTCCTTATATCCAGTGACAACACAAGAGATCACACAGACTAATCATCCCATATTAACACCGTGTCCCCTTCCTTATATCCAGTGACAACACAAGAGATCGCACAGACTAATCATCCCATATTAACACCGTGTCCCCTTCCTTATATCCAGTGACACAAGAGATCACACAGACTAATCATCCCATATTAACACTGTGTCCCCTTCCTTATATCCAGTGACAACACAAGAGATCACACAGACTAATCATCCCATATTAACACCGTGTCCCCTTCCTTATATCCAGTGACAACACAAGAGATCACACAGACTAATCATCCCATATTAACACCGTGTCCCCTTCCTTATATCCAGTGACAACACAAGAGATCACACAGACTAATCATCCCATATTAACACCGTGTCCCCTTCCTTATATCCAGTGACAACACAAGAGATCGCACAGACTAATCATCCCATATTAACACCGTGTGCCCTTCCTTATATCCAGTGACAACACAAGAGATCACACAGACTAATCATCCCATATTAACACCGTGTCCCCTTCCTTATATCCAGTGACAACACAAGAGATCGCACAGACTAATCATCCCATATTAACACCGTGTCCCCTTCCTTATATCCAGTGACACAAGAGATCACACAGACTAATCATCCCACATTAACACCGTGTCCCCTTCCTTATATCCAGTGACACAAGAGATCACACAGACTAATCATCCCATATTAACACCGTGTCCCCTTCCTTATATCCAGTGACAACACAAGAGATCGCACAGACTAATCATTCCATATTAACACCGTGTCCCCTTCCTTATATCCAGTGACAACACAAGAGATCACACAGACTAATCATCCCATATTAACACCGTGTCCCCTTCCTTATATCCAGTGACAACACAAGAGATCACACAGACTAATCATCCCATATTAACACCGTGTCCCCTTCCTTATATCCAGTGACTACACAAGAGATCACACAGACTAATCATCCCATATTAACACCGTGTCCCCTTCCTTATATCCAGTGACACAAGAGATCACACAGACTAATCATCCCATATTAACACTGTGTCCCCTTCCTTATATCCAGTGACAACACAAGAGATCACACAGACTAATCATCCCATATTAACACCGTGTCCCCTTCCTTATATCCAGTGACTACACAAGAGATCACACAGACTAATTATCCCATATTAACACCGTGTCCCCTTCCTTATATCCAGTGACTACACAAGAGATCACACAGACTAATCATCCCATATTAACACCGTGTCCCCTTCCTTATATCCAGTGACACAAGAGATCACACAGACTAATCATCCCATATTAACACCGTGTCCCCTTCCTTATATCCAGTGACAACACAGGAGATCACACAGACTAATCATCCCATATTAACACCGTGTCCCCTTCCTTATATCCAGTGACTACACAAGAGATCACACAGACTAATCATCCCACATTAACACAGTGTCCCCTTCCTTATATCCAGTGACAACACAAGAGATCACACAGACTAATCATCCCACATTAACACAGTGTCCCCTTCCTTATATCCAGTGACAACACAAGAGATCACACAGACTAATCATCCCATATTAACACCGTGTCCCCTTCCTTATATCCAGTGACACAAGAGATCACACAGACTAATCATCCCATATTAACACCGTGTCCCCTTCCTTATATCCAGTGACACAAGAGATCACACAGACTAATCATCCCATATTAACACCGTGTCCCCTTCCTTATATCCAGTGACAACGTGAGCAAATGACACTGATAACATCAGCTGAGCTAAAGCAGAACGTCAGTAGCGCTGTGACTCGTGTCAGTACCTTCCCCTAGGATACAGTCATCTATAATTACAGATTACTAATCAATAGCATACCGAAACTCATGAGCAACAGGGAGGTCACTGCTTTAACTATAGGAGACTTTTTACAAATGTTCAAAAAAAATGAGATTGTTGGTGCACTATTCGCTACACAGTTCCATAACGTCATTTCCCTCTGACTGTATTATCCATCTGTTACATTACAACAGTTTTTTTTCTATTTTTTATTCCAATGTAGCATTTTAGCTGGAACCATTATCTTGTCATCTTTAATCAGACTTTATATCCTACAATACAGCCTGCGAGCAGGGCCCTCGCACCTCTCTGCCTGCCTGTCATTACCCAGTCTTGTTTTATTATTATTGTTTTGTTCCCAATTCTACAGAGCATTGGAATATGCTAGCGCTATATAATTATATGTTAATAAACAAATATACATACATTACATATAATTGTTCTAGATACTGTACAATGGGGGTCATTCCAAGTTGTTCGCTCGCTAGCAGATTTTAGCAGCATTGCACACACTAGGCCGCCGCCCTCTGGGAGTGTATCTTAGCTTAGCAGAATAGCGAACGAAAGTTTAGCAGAATTGCGAATAGAAAATTCTTAGCAGTTTCTGAGTAGCTCGAGACTTACTCACAGATTGCGATCAGCTCAGCCCGTTTCGTTCCTGGTTTGACGTCACAAACACGCCCTGCGTTCGGCCAGCCACTCCCCCGTTTCTCCACACACTCCCGCGTTTTTTCCTGGCACACCTGCGTTTTTCCGCACACTCCCAGAAAACGGCCAGTCTCCGCCCAGAAACACCCACTTCCTGTCAATCACACTCCGATCACTTCAACGATGAAAATTCTTCGTTCGGACGTGAGTAAATCTACTAAGTTTTGTGCTAAAATACTTACCGCATGCGCACTGCGTACCATGCGCATGCGCATTTCTGTCTTAATCGCTCAGTTGCGAAAATCGGCAACGAGCGAACAACTCGGAATGACCCCCAATAAACGAATGTAAGTGATTTTTTCACATTTATTATTTATAAACCGCTAGTACTGCTACCCATTCCGCTTCTGTATGTGGGTTAAGAGCCTAAGGGGGTCATTCCGAGTTGATCGCTCGCTAGCTGGTTTTAGCAGCCGTGCATAAGCTGTGCCGCCGCCCACTGGGAGTGTATTTTATCTTAGCAGAAGTGCGAATGGATGTATCGCAGAGCGGCTACAAAAATTTTTTGTGTAGTTTCAGAGTAGCTCAAATCCTACTCAGCGCTTGCGATCACTTCAGACTATTCAGTTCCGGATTTGACGTCACAAACACGCCCAGTCACGCCTGCGTTTTCCCTGGCACGCCTGCGTTTTTCCGCACACTCCCTGAAAACGGTCAGTTGACACCCAGAAATGCCCACTTCCTGTCAATCACTCTGCGGCAAGCAGTGCGACTGAAATGCATCGCTAGACCTTGTGTGAAACTGCATCATTCGTTGTGCCTGTATGTCGCGCATACGCATGCGCAGAACTGCCGTTTTTTTAGCCTCATCGCTGCGCTGCGAACAAATGCAGCTAGCGATCAACTCGGAAGGACCCCCAAAGGCGTTATTCAGGTTTGTTAGCAAACCAAAAAGGCTAGCAGTTGGGCAAAACCACGTGCACTGGGGGGGGGGGTCTGCAGATGTAACATGTGCAGAGAGAGTTAGATTTGGGTGGGGTGTGTTGAAACTGAAATCTAAATTGCAGTGTAAAAATAAAGCAGCCAGTATTTACCCTGCACAGAAACTATATGACCCTCCCAAATCTATTGGGTCCTACAGACTTAGCGATTACACTGAAAGATATAAACAATCTCGTTTATCGTTCATATCTTTCAGTGTGTATGCACCAACAACGAACAATTCGCGGCCCCGCACTCGGTCAACATTGGCGCCGGCTCGTTTATACATGCCAATATGGACAATATCGTCAATATTAGCGTGCAGGGCTATGGGGTCGGATGACGGGGGTAGAAAAAAACTTCACTCCCCTGTAACTGCCCAACCCCCCAGCTGCCGGGGCACCCGTCTGCCATATCGGCCGCCGGGCACCTCGCCCGGCAATCAGCAGGTGTGTAGGGCCCATCACTCTCTCTGCACATGTTACATCTGCCCCACCTGCAGTGCAAGATGGTTTTGCCCAGTTGCTAACTTTTTTGGTTTGCCAACAACTCTGAATAACCCCTTATTTTCCCAATTTGTCTCTGCACCAATAGTCACTCTGTTTGTTTGGTGTTTAAAGAACCTCACCCAGAAATGCAATTGTATTATAATGCTCCCGCTGTCCAACAAACTGAGCAGCGGGATCTGAAACTCTCCCCCTACTGGTGAACACCCCATCTCCTGCCATAGGGCGCAGCAGGGCCCGACACGGACGTGCTAGGACACCCGATTTGGCAAACGCCTTGAACTTTAAACTTCCTAATTGGCGGTGACTCACAGCCAGGAGATAAGTAAGCCGGAATGTTTGACATGTTTAGTTAAGGTATACTCCCTTCAGTTATTTCAAGTAGATCATTTAGATCAACAAGGAATTGCCTTTGTACGCTCCTGCCCGTCTTCATACCGGGGATTTCAAAGAAAAAAATGTGGCGAGTCTAACAGAATCGCGGGTGACTTGAGCGGAAATCTGAACTGACCGCCATTGTTTTCAAATGTCCCCGTTGCACTCCTGCACCTCCTGACACAGATGGGAACATAACCTTTGAGCCTCTCAGGTGTGACGTGTAGCTGGTAGTAGCAGCTGATACAGTGAAAAAGCAGAATAAAGCCTGCATCAGGCCTCGTCTGTTGCATTGGTCTAGCTTTTACTAATATAATGGGGGTTTGGAAGGTCAGGCTAACATTCGGAGCAGACAGCACGTCGGCTCAGCTGGGAGCGCTGATATGCGTGGTGAGTGTTATGTCACAGTGACTTGTTTAGTTACCGGGCGGGATTCTTGCTGAGCACACACAAATAAATCCACTTCGTCTACAAAAGCCTCACTGAAGTCAGTGACATCTGAGAAGGTCCTGACGTCAGCCCCTGGCCAAACAAAGGCTCCCGGCGAGTGTTCCACCTGCTCTGCAGCGACGGGATGCTGCAATGTTATTCTGTTATCAGGCATAGTTATATTGTTGCTGCTTTCATCATACGGACTTATAGGACGGCTTTACTGTTAGGGTTATGGTAAGAACTTTGTGTAGCTGCAATGGGCCTGGTGAAGAGAACATCAAAGGAGCAATTTGCAGTCCTGTAACACCATGCTGCGCCACAGGTGACCCACATCCAATGCTTGGTAAAAGCTAAACGCTGCTCGCTTAGGATGCGATTTAGCGCACGATATTCGCCTTGCGAGGAAATATCCGATATTACGCGTACATACTACACAACTGTTCCTTCCGATCCGCACTATTTATCTGTCCTTAATGATCAGAAGGAATAGAGATTTACATATATATGCCCAGAAACCGCTGCAAGATCTGCCGGCAAGTTGGCAGTCTGACCGCACACACTGTATAAAGGGCCTAATTCTGAGTTGATCGCAGCAGCAAATTTGTCAGCAGTTGGGCAAAACCATGTGCACTGCAGGGGAGGCAGATGTAACATGTGCAGAGAGAATTAGATTTGGGTGGGGTGTATTCAAAATGAAATCTAAACTGCAGTGTAAAAATAAAGCAGCCAGTATTCACCCTGCACAGAAACAAAATAACCCACCCACATCTAACACTCTCTGCACATGTTACATCTGCCCCCCCCTGCAGTGCACATGGTTTTGCCCAACTGCTAACAAACTTGCTGCTGCGATCAACTCAGAATTACCCCCTATGTGCGCGATACCCTTACCACACTTATCTAGCATGGATCAGAGGACAGCGATTATCTGTGACACATGGAGATTATACTGTACGTGCACACACATTATACAATTCTCTGCCCGCCAATCAGTAACTTGTCTGGTCAGTATAGTGTAGGAGGTTTCCGGATGATAGTTGGACAGACAATAGGTCATTTCTTTTCACCTTTTTCATCCCTTATCATCCACATGGACTACGCCTGGGAATAGTGACCTGGTATATGTTGCCTGTGAGGGCACAGAGTGTAGTCAGCGGCGTCCCGCTGATCTCTGTATCCCCGGTACGTAGCCGGTGTCCTGTGCCTACACGGTCCTGGGGGTCAGTGGTGGGGGTGGGCTGATGGGATAGGAAGAACTCTGGACAGACCAGAAAACATGCGGTGTGTCCGCTGGAGCCTCTCTGAGGTTTCTAGGCTCCAGGGGACGTCCGTACACAGACGCACCGCTGGATTGCCGGGGAAGCCGATGACTACACACAGGGGCAGATTTATTAAGCCTGGTGAAGTGATAAAATAGACGGAGATAAAGTACCAACCAATCAGCTCCTAACTGTCATTTTTCAAACCCAGCCTGTAACATGGCAGTTAGGAGCTGATTGGCTGGCGCGTTATCACCTTCCACTTTATCACTTCACCAGGCTTAAGAAATCTGCCCCTCAGTTCCACCACAGCCCTTACAGACAACATATGCCAACCTAACTATAAAGGAAGATTGCCCATCAATAAAAGCGCACACGTATACCGGACCGCACCCCACCTATCACCCCTACACTGACCCTTCACTGCGGATCCAGCACCGGCTGCACTGCAGACATGCACAGACCGCAAACTGCAGCACGCTTTCTCATAGCGTCTTCATTTCCTGGGTTTTGTTTTTTTATTTCATCTCCATTTTATATTGTATTATTAACATCCAACTGTTCCGTATTTGTTAACACTTACATTCCCATATTAATGCTCACCCGGTTAGCCCACGCCATTGTGAGACACTTTTGGCAGTGCTAGGAACCTATTGTCAACACAATTACTTTACTGGTCACTTATTACATGGTGTGTACCTGTTATTATTACACCTTGCTGCCCGCTTATCCTTAGTACAGGGACATTGTAATAAATACCCTTCACTTCATACCACACACAGCTATCGGGATATCACCACTTGGGATGCTGGCGGTGAGAATACAGACAGCGGCATCCCGACGTGCAATATGCCAACACCTGGCGATAAGTATGCCAAACTATTCCCCCTACCTCTCCCTTCCCGCAGCCTCACTGTAAATGCCCCTCCCCCCCCCCCCCCAAACAGCCTAACCCCCCCTCCCCTACGGGCTGACCCTAAGGATCTTATGTTCGAGATGCCGGCAGTCCGTATTCCAGCGCCGGACTGTTGATCCATGTCAGGATCCCAGTGTCGGCATCCCACCCAACCAGGATTCCGACTGCTGGTATCCCAAACGTTGGTATGCTGACCGAAACCCCCGCCTGCAGACTCTACACAATATACACAAGCAGGACACACCCACTTTACACCTTCACCTTCCACTTGCACACTCATTCTCTTTTTTTTTTTACATTTTTCTCAAATATTGACTGTTAAGACTAAAACAGAAAAACAAAACGAGAGAATATTGTAACTGAATATTCATTGCAATACCAGGTACAATGCAAACACAATAACTATGTACAGTGCATGTATGCAAATCTCCATGTATAATAATGTATAAAACAAAGAAAGAGACTGCTGAGAATAATAAAGAGAGAGATATAAGAAAATAAGACAGGTAGTAACGAGGCGGCGGGGATCAGGGTGGGACCCCACGCAGCTCGTCAGCGATGTCTGGTTATAGGGAAAGAACAGGAAGATCTCAGTGGAGTTTGGATAGTTATTAATAAATCGGGGGGTCAGCGGGAGGAGCCTGGCGTCATTACCACGTTGCAGATTTGTTGTGTAATATTCACCCAGAGGGCGTCTATTACTCTTCCATAAGAAAGCCTCGATTTTCTGCCCTTATGTAGAGAGGTCCCAATCAGAATGTCCACACAGGCGGTAGGTTCATATGTCGACATACTGTATATATGTCAGCAGTACAATGTCTACATTACATTTTTGTTTTATTTTTAGGGTTAGGCTAAAAATAAACCAGAAACGATGTCGACATTCATGCGTCAACACGTTAAATTAAAGCCAGGTTGATGGTTATGAAAGTTGACATTTCAGAAACTGTCGACATTCTGAACGTGGGCTTTCAATGCCACACCTTGCAGAGGTCTGACCTGTCCATCTCAGAGACAGAGACAGTTCATTGTTACTGCTCAAGAACCTGCAGCTGCTTTATGGGAAGATCGGACGCTATCCACAATATATTAACTTCTATCAGAAAAGTATGAAAGTCTGGTAATGGCTCCGCATGGCAGACTGTCTAAGTCACGCCATACTCGCATGGAGCAAAAAGGGATTTCCAGGTAACATCTGCATGTTTTCTCGAAACCACTGCGTACACAGGGGGTCATTCCGACCTGATCGCACGCTGACGGGTTTCGCAGCGATCAGGTCACTACTGCGCATGCACCGCAATGCGCAAGCGCGTCGTCCGGGTACAAAGCGGATCGTTGCTGGGCGAGGGAATTAACGAAGAATCCATTTGCACAGCCGATCGCGATGAGATTGGCAGAAAGAGGGCGTTTATGGGTTTCAACTGACCGTTTTCAGGGAGTGGTTGAAAAACGCAGGCGTGTCCAGGCGTTTGCAGGGCGGGTGTGTGACGTCAATTCCGGTCCTGGACAGGCTGAAGTGAGCGCAGCGGCTGAGTAAGTTCTGAGCTACTCAGAAACTGCACAAACTGTTTTTGTACCGCTCGGCTGCACAAGCGTTCGCACACTTGCACAGCTAAAATACACTCCCCTGTGGGCGGCGACTATGCGTTTGCACGGCTGCAGAAAGTAGCTAGCGAGCGATCGACTCGGAATGACCCCCACAGGCCGCAGCCACGAATATATTAGTGTCCTTCTCTGTTCAGGCCCACAGTCCATTATTTATGGAAAAGGTGGCGTGAGAGGTCACAATGGAGCATTTGCCGTTTAAATAAAATGCAACCCTACTTACCCTGCAGTACTTCCATCGGCAGGACCGTCCAGGCGTTTTCCATGTAGGAAATATATAGATAACGAGCAGTGTTACAGGCAAGGCCAATGTACAGGACCCTATGAAGAAGACGACAGCAAATACAGACATGATTAGCGTTTAGAAAGGAAGTTACGGAATACAGAGGAATTGGAGAAGGTTATTTCAGAGCTTTTGTTTTTTTAAATATCATTGAAAATATTACAGATACACGCTATCTTTCCTGGCAATACGCGGGTTCTCCTTATTCCCTGATCTCTCAGTTTAAGCCAGTCAGTCAACAAGCTCCTCAGTGGTCACATGACGGCGCAGGAAAGCGGGATAGCAGCAACACGCGGGCATGCATCTGAACGGGTTTATACCAGTGATGCGAGAAGCTGGACTCGGTGTATGTGCAGGAACACACGTGTGACGTGACATGATATTGAAATGAGCTCCTGGGGGTGGAGACTACACTTTGGGGACGTTCCTAGGTTAGCCGGGGGGTAGCAGAGCCTTGTGATCACGTGAGATGACTTCTGTCATGATCATGGGAGATGTCAGTAATAATGTATCAGCCTACACCTCTGATAGGACGGCATTTCCGCCATCCGGGTACCGACATGTAGTGGGAAACGCATTCATGGCGTAATACTATTAATGGAATAAAAGCACTGTATAGATCTGGACACAACTCCTGCAAATCGCCGCATACCCCATTTATGTGGGGGGGGGGGGGGGGGGAGGGGGGGGACTTCGGAAACAGGGGTATGAGCACCCACCTATTAATTCTCTTGTACAGAACTAAGTGGTCAATTGAATGAGGGGCGATTTACTGGGCATCTATGTAGCACATACAATAGCCCCTAAATTGTATACTCCAATACACGTTCCAATGGGACCGCAAATGTCAATAGGCAATACAGGGGTGAAATCAGCAGGAATTTAGGGAGCCATTACTGGAGGGGGTGTGGTATGGAAGGTAGAAAGTAACTAGGTCGACAGTGTCTAGGTCGACCACTATTGGTCGACAGGGTTTCTAGGTCAACAGGATCTCTAGGTCCACATGTTCTAGGTCGACAGGTCAAAAGGTCGACATGAGTTTTTAATGGGGGGGTTTGTGTCGTTTTCTTCGTACAGTAACCGGGAACCCCAATTAGTGCACCGTGTCTCCTCGCTTAGCTCACCATGCTTCGGGCAAAGTGCCTCGCTGCGCTCAGCAAAGGTTACCGTTCCCAATTGTAGTCCACGTGGATCGTTAAGTATGAAAAGGTTAAAAAAAAGAAAAAAAATCGTGAAAAACTCATGTCGACCTTTTGACCTGTCGACCTAGAACCTGTCGACCAATAGTGGTCGACCTAGATAGTGTCAACCTAGAGACCGGATCCCTCCAGGAGGGGAGCACACGAGGAGACTGCTGTTGCCCCCCACCCACCCTGGCCACACTGCAGCAGATGCTGGGCTGAGAAGGGCTCCTGAGCCTGCCGCCAGGTAAGGGGGGGGGGGGGGGTGGGGGGACAACTGACCTGGGCAGGAGTAATTATAACCCCCCTCCCCCCTCTAGGCGCCACTGGTTGTGACCACTGCCCACAATTCACCCCTAACTTAAGTATCCCCAAAATGTGCAGCATGTCTGTATATATTGGGATTAATGAATTACTCTGTGGGTGCTATGGGTCCTGGACTACGTAGAAGCAAAGCAGTCACAGTGCAAGGAGGCGTTCCGGCCGAAAGACCGTATTACTGTCTAGTAGCTGCTTTGAATTTTGGATATGGGGGACACGACCTATATATGCATAAAACTATGAAATATTAAATATACTACAGTGCACACCTGGAAAAATGGTCAAATTGCAAACTGGAAACCGTTGCCCGTAGCAACTAACAAGGTCCTCGCTAAAGTCTGAGCAATTCTAGGAGACGATACCTAAAACTTGATTGGTTGCCATGGGAAAGACCGCCACTTTTGTAAACCTGAACTTTAGTAAATTTACAACCGAAAGAAAGATATAACAAAGACTGTTCATTCCTCCGACTACGAAACCCTGTTCCCCATGCGTGTGGAATCGCATCTCCGGATATAAGGGTCATGAATACAGCTAGAGTATGAAAATACAGCAATTCCAGCATATAAAGACGCCGATCAAACAACAGTTTTTTCTGTACTTCTTCAGTAATGCAAAAAACAGCTAAAATATTATGCGGCAGCTCGTGGAAACTTCCTCCAGCGACTGGCACTTTCCCCCCCTAGTTGTAGTGTTAACAAAGAACTTTCTAACAGTCTGGGTGTGTCGCCAGGCATTTCCTGCAAACATGGAGCGTTGTGTCAACACAGCACGCCCACGACAAAGAGTACAAGTGTCAGTGTACTGTATTTGTCTGGTAACTCTATAAGACCACTGCATGAAACCGTATAATAGAATAAGCACCTAAAGTGCAGCAGATGACGGACTCTGGGCACCGCAAACACATGACAGGCATTTGTACTATCATCCACCATGGCTAAAGGGAAGACAGCCAAATACAGTCAAACCAGATCTACCCATCTATCTCATACAGATGGAGCTTCGCTCATCTAGCCTTCTCTGCTGCACCTAGGTGCACCAAGGTCTATCAGCATAAACCTTTTCATCTATTGTTCTCAGCTGCAATACAATACTGAGAGAACAATACAGCAGGGGGTTAAGGGGGTCATTCCGAGTTGATCGTAGCTGTGCTAAATTTAGCACAGCTACGATCTTCATCCCTGACATGCGGGGGAACGCCCAGCACAGGGCTAGTTCGCCCTGCATGTTTGTGCCGCCCCCCACCCCGCGGAAATGCAAAGGCATCGCACAGCGGCGATGCCTTTGCACTTCAAGAGTAGCTCCCGGCCAGCGCAGCTTTAGCGTGATGGCCGGGAGCTACTCATCACTCCCCGGCCCACAGCGGCTGCGTGTGAAGTCACGCAGCCGCTGCGGCCCGCCCCCCGTTCTGCCCCCCTCCCGCCCAGCGATCGCCTCTGCATGTCAATCAGGCAGAGGCGACCGCATCCCTCCTACGGCCTTCGGCCATCTGGCATGCACCGGCGCACTACGGCGCAGTAGAGACCCGTTCACTCGGCTGCGATAAACAGCAGCGAGCGGGTCAGAATGACCACCTAAGTCATTACAGCAGGGGATTAAGTCAGACTGCCCTGGCTCAGGTAATCCTAGTAAAGGGATAGATAAGCAGGGGTCCTTCTGTATATGCACGACTGCTAGGTAAATATCTCAGCGACTTCAGTCACAATCTGACCGATGTTACAATGTCGCCAGTGATGAAGCAACCCGTAGAACATCGGATTTCGAGTGTACATGTAATGTTATTTATATGGCACCTTGCATAAGCAGCACAAACAGAAACAAAAGGATTAAAATACAAAATAAAACAGTACAAAACATTGCAGAACAGGGAATACAGGTATAGAAACATGCAGTCACTGCCTATGAAACCATGCACGGTTAAACTTAAAGGTTTGGTGTGCCGTGGGCAGGGGCGGAGCACAAGAGGGCAGAGGGCCTTGCTCGTGAGAGCTCACACTCTAGTGACTTATTCCCATCCGAGCAATTATCTGTCCTAAGATCATCCCAAAAGGTGATTTCTGAATTGAACTATCAGCCCAAATGTCAGACACTTGATTGAAAACTCACGTATACTACAAAATTTGCGCAATGGTGGTCATTCCGAGTTGTTCGCTCGGTAATTTTCTTCGCATCGCAGCGATTTTCCGCTATTTGCGCATGCGCAATGTTCGCACTGCGACTGCGCCAAGTAAATTTGCTATGAAGATTGGTATTTTACTCACGGCATTACGAGGTTTTTTCTTCGTTCTGGAGATCGGAGGGTGATTGACAGGAAGTGGGTGTTTCTGGGCGGAAACTGGCCGTTTTATGGGAGTGTTTGAAAAAACGCTACAGTTTCTGGGAAAAACGCGGGAGTGGCTGGAGAAACGGAGGAGTGTTTGGGCGAACGCTGGGTGTGTTTGTGACGTCAAACCAGGAACGACAAGCACTGAACTGATCGCACTGGCAGAGTAAGTCTCGAGCTACTCAGAAACTGCACAGAGAAGTCTTTTCGCAATATTGCAAATCTTTCGTTCGCAATTTTGATAAGCTAAGATTCACTCACAGTAGGCGGCGGCTTAGCGTGTGCAAAGCTGCTAAAAGCAGCTTGCGAGCGAACAACTCGGAATGACCACCAAGGTCTTCATTTTTGGGGATTTGTTGTGCAGTAGATAAGATCTAATCATGCGATCTTACTATTTCTGGAACAATAATCGTCTCATGGTGCCTCATACCCACTTCTAGATTACCGTGTGCCCCGACTCAACCTTCTTCAGAGTCGCAGTTGGTCACTGTACGTAAGGCGGCATGGCAAAACACACCGCCTGCTGTTCTCCGGGAACTTGCGGACAGTTTGCCAAGAAGAGCGTCACTGCACTTGGCGGACCTACAAAGTACAGACGTCAGTAAGATCGTACTCCTCTATTTGCTGTCAGTGTCCGATCACTTGCCTACAGAGCGTACAATTAAAAACCCACAGTCTATAACCTGAAGGGGAATACATACAGCAGGTTAATGGAGAGCATGCAGACACTGCAACACTAGCACCGATATGCCGACACGGCTGTAATGACACTTACACCAGTATAACTGGGATGGTATTCTATCTATAAACAGGACGTGAAAGCCGCATGTTTACAGTTATCACATCGATCTGGTTAAAAAGCTTTAATTAGCATTACACCACGTCAGCATACCGCTGCCGACACTGTGCTGCAGATAGTCAGTGTCAAATTACCGACTGTCGACCACCAGAGCGCGTAACATTGGATTAAATGCCGCCGCTATCATAGGGAAACTCGGTCATGCAAGACACTGAAGCTCATGAAGTTAAATGCATGTTACGTGTCGTGTCAGGCATGGATCAAACAGGGAAAGTAAGAAAAGGTGGCAAACAAAGTAAGTAAAGCAAAAAAAGCAAGCAACTGGGCAAAACCATGCTGCACCGCAGGTGTGGTGGACGTAACATGTGCAGAGAGTTAGATTTGGATATGAAAATCAAATTGCAGTGTGAAAATAAAGCTAACATCTGTGGGCTACATGCAAAAGCAGCCAGTATTTACCCTGCACAGAAATTATATGAATATCCCATCATGCTCTACTGATATCTTCTCCTGTAGGAACTGTAACACAGGAAGCACCAGTATGTGGGCTCCGCCTTCCCTGTACCAAGGGCCATGATGGTCTGTCAAGCACATAGCGTTCTAGAGGTACAAGTCAGGCACCCGATCCTTGTGAATGCGCCCATTTATCCAGGGAAGCGCGCCCATTAGTGAGTGCACAAGTTAAATCCCGCGCCCTAAGGCATACTGCGCCATTTGTAAATGACCTCCTCTCTCTGCAACTCCTGTCTGCGTCTTCATATACAATCCACGGATCTGAGACTCCCCCAGCAGGCATCGCAATACCAATCCCCGCGGCTGCGACACTTGCATATCTCTGCACAGCCACTGCGTACTAAATATCAGCTACGCCATTTGTCCACATCCCTGAATCAGGCTCTTTGTGACTTGAAGATATCGTGGACTCAGCAGGCAGATCTCTTTGAATGTAGGCTCCTATATTTGCGTTCACCATGCCGTTCTATAGTTCAACTATAGATGGGGCAAGAAGTCCTGAAAGTGGGTCTTCTGGAGAATGATTAACCCTTTCTGAATGTCGTAGGACAGACGGCTATTCCACCAGCGCATTAGCTAGCTCTATGGGGGGGATTCAATTCAAGTCGGAACTGCCGTCTTGTTGGAGATAAGGCAGTTTCTGACTTTTTAGGCCGGATAGTGTTCAGACCTATTCAATTGTGCGAACGTTTTTCTGACAAGTCGGCAATTCTGACGCAATTCGGAAAACACGTGGATCGGCGGATTAGCCGCGGATCCACGTTTTTTGGGCAAATCCGACAGGTTATAGCGCCTTTTCCGACAATGTCAATCTGACTTTTAAAAAAGTTGGATTGACATTGTCGAGAATAGCCAAATCTGATTGATTACTGAAATGTTGGATCCTTTCAGTCGGAAAGGATCCGACATCTATTGAATACACCCTTATGTGTACATTATCCTGCCACACTTTGACCTGTAAGTGCTTCATTAGGGCCCTACACACTGGCAGATAATACTGCACGATATGAACGTTTTTGTTCATTAATAAATGAGAACTCATTCTTATCGTGCAGTGTGGAGGCACCGACGATGAACGGTGTGCGGCCCCACGCTCGTTCATCGTTGGTGCCCCGTCGCTTATGCATGCAAGCCAATATGGACGAGACTATCCATATTACCGTGCATTGCTATGGCGCCGGGTGGGGAGTTAAGAAATGTCATACCCCCCCCCCCCCGCCGCCGGGTCACCCGTCGGCCGTATCCGCCGTCGGGCAGCTCGGTGAGTGTTGTAGGGCCCTTTACACTACACAGGGGTCATGTTCTGAAACTGGAAAGGGCATGCACTCTATATCAGCAGGAGGCGGCTCTCTGTAAAAAAAGCCACGACTGACAACAAGCAATTATTTGTCTGGGGTTTTTATTCTCTACAAATGATGTCCACTTAGCACCGAGACAATAGCTGTCTGACTCCAACCTTACCGGCACAGTTCATCTGGTTATCTCTTTATATGCAGGAGCGTGCTTTTATTTACAGCAAACACGGCAGGCGGCTCACAAGCCATGCAAGTCTGAGAGCCAAGGTAAACAGAAGAGGAATTAAATACTGCCGGTTATAGTCATAAACTGCCTGGGAGCGCCTCTCTCTCTCTCTCTCTCTCTCTCTCATGCAGGTCTAGTAGATGTTCCGCCATAGTACGATACTGCACACAGGTGTATCATATAAACTATATACTGTACGTACATAGGTAGTGGTGTTTTCCGTCTTTGGCAGTGATTCAATTGTTGAACTGAATAACCTCCCATCTAAAGTGGCCGGGAGCTAATTCAATTGTTTCGGGCGACCAGCCATGAGGCTTGCACTTAACACAGATGTCTGCTTACACACTCCTGAGGTGCGAGCACAAATCCGCATGACGAAGGGATTTGGGGCCGATGGTGAATGCAAGGGGTGCCGTAACTGCAGCACAGCCAGCACTTAGCACAGAAAAAGCTGCTTAACCCGGATAATCCAATGCATTATGGCGCTAGATGCGGCCATCGTGAGGCTGGTTGCACAAACAATTGCAGTCGTGCACAACCACTTTAGTCGGGAGCTTATTCTCTCTAACTAGAATTAGTCCAGCAGGATTAAATTCTAAAATATTTAATTTTATAGATGGAGCAAAAAAATAAAAATTAAACAAATAAATAAAAAATAAGATTTTAAACCTACCGGTAAATCTTTTTCTCGTAGTCCGTAGAGGATGCTGGGGACTCCGTAAGGACCATGGGGATAGACGGGCTCCGCAGGAGACATGGGCACTAAGAAAGAACTTTAGGTATGGGTGTGCACTGGCTCCTCCCTCTATGCCCCTCCTCCAGACCTCAGTTAGAGAAACTGTGCCCAGAGGAGACGGACAGTACGAGGAAAGGATTTTTGTTAATCCAAGGGCAAGATTCATACCAGCCCACACCATTCACACCATATAACTTGTGATATACTAACCAGTTAACAGTATGAAAACAACATAGCTTCAGTCCGAGACCGATGCAACGATAACATAACCCTTATGCAAGCAAAACTATATACAAGTCTTGCAGAAGTAGTCCGCACTTGGGACGGGCGCCCAGCATCCTCTACGGACTACGAGAAAAAGATTTACCAGTAGGTTTAAAATCGTATTTTCTCTAACGTCCTAGAGGATGCTGGGGACTCCGTAAGGACCATGAGGATTATACCAAAGCTCCCAAACGGGCGGGAGAGTGCGGATGACTCTGCAGCACCGATTGAGCAAACAGGATGTCCTCCTCAGCCAGGGTATCAAACTTATAGAACTTTGCAAAGGTGTTTGAACCTGACCAAGTAGCAGCTCGGCACAGTTGTAATGCCGAGACCCCACGGGAAGCCGCCCAAGAAGAGCCCACCTTCCTAGTGGAATGGGCCCTAACCGATTTTGGTAACGGCAATCCAGCCGTAGAATAAGCCTGCTGAATCGTGTTACAGATCCAGCGAGCAATAGTCTGTTTTGAAGCAGGAGCGCCAACAGCATACAGGACAAACAGTGCTTCTGTTTTTCTGATCTTAGCCGTTCTGGCTACATAAATTTTGAAAGCCCTGACTACAACAAGGGACTCGGAATCCTTCAAGTCTCGCGTAGCCATAGGCACCACGATAGGTTGGTTCATATGAAAGGATGACACCACCTTAGGCAAGAATTGAGGACGGGTCCGCAATTCTGCTCTATCTATATGGAACACCAGGTAGGGGCTTTTATGAGACAAAGCCGCCAATTCCGACACTCGCCTAGCCGAAGCCAAGGCTAACAACATGACCACCTTCCAAGTGAGATATTTCAACTCCACCATTTTAAGTGGTTCAAACCAGTGCGACTTAAGGAAACTCAACACCACGTTAAGATCCCAAGGCGCCACCGGAGGTACAAAAGGAGGCTGAATATGCAGCACTCCTTTCACAAAAGTCTGTACTTCTGGGAGAGAAGCTAATTCCTTCTGAAAGAAAATGGATAGGGCCGAAATCTGAACCTTAATGGAGCCTAATTTTAGGCCCAAATTCACTCCAGTTTGTAGGAAGTGAAGGAAACGGCCCAGATGGAATTCTTCCGTAGGAGCATTCCTGGCCTCACACCAAGAAACATACTTTCGCCATATTCGGTGATAATGTTTAGCTGTAACGTCCTTCCTAGCCTTTATGAGAGTAGAAATGACCTCATCCGGAACGCCCTTTCCCGCTAGGATCCGGCGTTCAACCGCCATGCCGTCAAATGCATCCGCGGTAAGTCTTGGAACAGACAGGGTCCCTGTTGCAACAGGTCCGGTCTTAGAGGAAGAGGCCACGGATCTTCCGTGAGCATTTCCTGCAGATCCGGATACCAGGTCCTTCGTGGCCAATCTGGAACAATGAGAATTGTCTGTACTCCTCTTTTTCTTATTATTCTCAACACCTTGGGGATGAGAGGAAGAGGAGGAAATACATAGACCGACTGGAACACCCACGGTGTCACCAGGGCGTCTACAGCTACTGCCTGAGGGTCTCTTGACCTGGCGCAATACCTCTGTAGCTTTTTGTTGAGGCGGAACGCCATCATGTCTATCTGGGGCAGTCCCCACTGACTTGCAATCTGCGCGAAGACTTCCTGATGAAGTCCCCACTCTCCTGGATGCAGGTCGTGTCTGCTGAGGAAGTCTGCTTCCCAGTTGTCCACTCCGGGAATGAACACTGCTGACAGTGCGCTTACATGATTTTCCGCCCAGCGAAGAATCCTGGTGGCTTCCGCCATTGCCACTCTGCTCCTTGTGCCGCCTTGGCGGTTTACATGAGCCACTGCGGTGATGTTGTCTGACTGGATCAGAACTGGTAGGTCGCAAAGCAAGGTCTCCGCTTGACGAAGAGCGTTGTATATGGCCCTTAGCTCCAGGACGTTGATGTGAACACAAGTCTCTTGACTTGACCAAAGTCCTTGGAAGTTTTTTCCCTGTGTGACTGCTCCCCAACCTCGGAGGCTCGCGTCCGTGGTCACCAGAATCCAGTCCTGAATGCCGAACCTGCGACCCTCCAGAAGGTGAGCACTCTGCAGCCACCACAGGAGAGATATCCTGGCCCTGGGGGACCGGGTGATCAACTGATGAATCTGTAGATGTGACCCGGACCATTTGTCCAGTAGGTCCCATTGGAAGGTCCTCACATGGAACCTGCAGAAGGGAATGGTCTCGTAAGACGCCACCATCTTTCCCAGGACTCGAGTGCAGTGATGCACTGACACCTGTTTTGGCTTCAATAGGTTCCTGACCAGAGTCATGAGTTCCTGAGCCTTTTCTATCGGAAGATAAACCCTTTTCTGGTCCGTGTCCAAAATCATGCCCAAGAAGGTCAGACGAGTCATAGGAACCAACTGCGACTTCGGGATATTGAGAATCCAGCCGTGTTGCTGTAACACCTTCAGTGAAAGTGACACGCTGTCCAGCAAATGCTCTCTTGATCTCGCTTTTATGAGGAGATCGTCCAAGTACGGGATAATTGTGACACCCTGCTTGCGGAGGAGTACCATCATTTCCGCCATTACCTTGGTGAAAATCCTCGGGGCTGTGGAAAGTCCGAACAGCAACGTCTGAAATTGGTAATGACAATCTTGTACTGCAAATCTCAGGTACGCCTGATGAGGTGGGTATATGGGAACATGAAGGTATGCATCCTTTATGTCCAGAGATACCATAAAATCCCCCTCTTACAGGCTGGCGATGACCGCTCTGAGCGATTCCATCTTGAACTTGAACCTTTTCAAGTATAGGTTCAGGGATTTTAAATTTAAAATGGGTCTGACCGAACCGTCCGGTTTCGAGACTACAAACAGGGTTGAGTAGTAGCCCCTCCCTTGTTGAAGTAGGGGAACCTTGACCACCACCTGTTGAAGATACAATTTGTAAATTGCATTTAACACTATCTCCCTTTCTGGGGGAGAAACCAGTAGGGCCGATTTGAAAAATCGGCGAGGAGGCACCTCTTCGAATTCCAGCTTGTAACCCTGGGAAACAATTTCTATTGCCCAGGGATCCACCTGTGAGTGAACCCAGATGTGGCTGAAAAGTCGAAGACATGCCCCCACTGGGGCGGACTCTCGTAGCGGAGCCCCAGCGTCATGCGGTGGATTTTGTAGAGGCCGGGGAGGACTTCTGTTCCTGGGAACTAGCTGTGTTGTGCAGCTTTTTTCCTCTGCCCTTACCTCTGGCAAGAAAGGACACACCTCGTACTCTCTTGTTTTTCTGTGATCGAAAGGACTGCGTTTGATAATGTGGCGCTTTCTTAGGCTGTGAGGGAATATAAGGCAAAAAAAATTGATTTACCAGCTGTAGCTGTGGAGACCAGGTCCGAGAGACCTTCCCCAAGCAATTCCTCACCCCTGTAAGGTAAAACCTCCATATGCCTCTTTGAGTCGGCATCACCTGTCCATTGCTGGGTCCATAGGACTCGTCTAGCAGAAATCGACATAGCGTTGACTCTAGAACCCAGTAGACCAATGTCTCTTTGAGCATCTCTCATATATAAGACAGCATCTTTAATATGTCCTAGTGTCAATAAAATGGTATCCTTATCCAGGGTCTCAATCTCCGCTGATAAGGTATCTGTCCATGCTGCTACAGTGCTACAAACCCAGGCCGACGCAATTGCCGGTCTGAGTAAGGTACCAGAATGTGTGTAAATGGACTTCAAAGTAACCTCCTGCTTGCGATCAGCAGGATCCCTGAGGGTAGCCGTATCTTGGGATGGCAGCGCTACCTTTTTGGATAAGCGTGTCAACGCCTTGTCCACCCTAGGGGAGGATTCCCACCGTATCCTATCCTTTGCCGGGAAAGGATACGCCATAAGAATCCTTTTGGGAATCTGCAATTTTTTGTGTGGAGATTCCCACGCTTTTTCACACAACTCGTTCAGCTCATGAGAGGGGGAAAAGGTTACCTCAGGTTTCTTTCCCTTATACATGTGTACCCTCGTGTCAGGGACAGGGGGTTCCTCTGTGATATGCAAAACATCTTTTATTGCAATAATCATATATTGAATACTTTTAGCTAATTTTGGCTGTAACTTTGCATCATCATAGTCGACACTGGAGTCAGAATCCGTGTCGGTATCAGTGTCTACTATATGGGATAGTGGGCGCTTTTGAGACTCCGAAGGTCCCTGCGACATAGGGACAGACATGGGTTGACTCCCTGGCTGTTCCCTAGCTTCAGCTTTGTCTAATCTCTTGTGCAATAAATTCACATTAGCACTTAAAACATTCCACATATCCATCCAGTCAGGTGTCGGCGTTGTCGACGGAGACACCACCTTCATTTGCTCCACCTCCTCCCTAGGAGAGCCTTCTACCTCAGACATGTCGACACACGCATACCGACACACCACACACTCAGGGAATCCTCTTATCTGAAGACGGTTCCCCCACAAGGCCCTTTGGAGAGACAGAGAGAGAGAGTATGCCAGCACACACCCAGCGCTAGTAACCCAGGAAAACACACAATGTATGTTTACCCAGTAGCGCTGTTTTGTATATATGCACCAAATTATGTGCCCCCCCTTCTTTAAAACCCTCTTTCACCGTGGAATAAGCAGGGGAGAGTCCGGAGAGCTTCCTCTCAGCGCTGTGCTGTGGAGAAAATGGCGCTGGTGAGTGCTGAGGAAGAAGCCCCGCCCCATCAGCGGCGGGCTTCTGTCCCGCTCAAATATATTAAAAACTGGCGGGGGCTCTTTATATATACAGTGCCCAGCTGTATATATATCTTTTTGCCATTAAAAGAGGTTCATATGCTGCCCAGGGCGCCCCCCCTGCGCCCTGCACCCTTACAGTGACTGCCGTGTGTGAGGTGTATGGGAGCAATGGCGCACAGCGTTACTGCTGTGCGTTACCTCAGTGAAGATCATGAAGTCTTCTGCCGCCTCTGAAGTCTTCTTTTCTTCTCATACTCACCCGGCTTCTATCTTCCGGCTCTGCGAGGAGTACGGCGGCGCGGCTCTGGGACGGACGGCGAGGGTGAGACCTGCGTACCGATCCCTGTGGAGCTAATGGTGTCCAGTAGCCTAAGAAACAGAGCCTAGCATTAAAGTAGGTCTGTTTCTCTCCCCTCAGTCCCACGATGCAGGGAGTCTGTTGCCAGCAGAGCTCCCTGAAAATAAAAAACCTAACAAATATACTTTTTTTCAGGAAACTCAGGAGAGCTCCCTGTAATGCACCCAGTCTCCTCTGGGCACAGTAGTAAACTGAGGTCTGCAGGAGGGTCATAGAGGGAGGAGCCAGTGCACACCCATACCTAAAGTTCTTTCTTAGTGCCCATGTCTCCTGCGGAGCCCGTCTATCCCCATGGTCCTTACGGAGTCCCCAGCATCCTCTAGGACGTTAGAGAAACTAATCAAATAGCTCCCAAATAAATGGTACAGTGATAACAAGAAGTTTAGCACTTTAACGCATCAGAATCAAGTGCTGCATCAGACACAGCCACATGAATGCTGCTCAGACGCGGCATACACACTGGAATTTATACCCTCCACCCGCTGAAAGTCAGGATTTATCCCAGGATCTTATTAAGGTCAGAGATCAATCCTGAAGCGGGCAGCCATCCTGCGAAACGCATTATAGCGCTAAATGTCTTGCGGTCATTGGATCTGATTCAGATATGGGCGGAGTGAGCACAGCAACTACAGCTTTGGACGCAGCTGCTGTGCTAAAATATGCTAATTCCGCAGGAGGAGTCTTGTGTTAGTAGGCACCTCCTGATGCTTGCGTGATCTGCTGCTGTGCCCAAAGGTGGGTACACACTGGAAGATATATCTGCCGATCAATTGATCGGCAGATATATCTATGGACGGATCGGGCAGTGTGTTGAGCATACACACTGCCTGATCCGTCGGGGACTGACGTCATGAACTGGGCGGGCGTGTTCACAGACAGAGTTCACAGACGGAGTTCACAGACGTATAGGCGTACATACTGGCCGACGGACCCGCGATATATCTGCCGTTCAAGAGAACGGGCTATATAATCGGCCAGTGTGTATGGGCCTCAAGAACGCTGCACCGGATCACTCTGCACGAACATTGGCCATCTGAGTGACTCTCGGGTTACAAAAGAAGACCGGGGAATTCACGCTGCAAAGGCCAGGAAATCTGCATCGGAAGACACAGCCACTGACATTGACACTCCCACAAAACGGTGGAGACTCCCTTTTTACTTTACTGTCCAATTCGTTCTCTATTTAAGTTATATAATCAATAAAGACCTTTCTATTGTGTTATCCCTCCTCATGACATATCTATAAATATATTGTACATAATATGGCTTTAGAATCTAGTTAAATGTATCTGAATTTCCTGTATGTTGCCAATGTTTCACTGACTTGATACATACATTACAGGTTTGCTCAACTTTATCTCATACAATAAACCACAAATGCTCTTATAAACACAGTGAGCTCCCGTCATCTGTTCTCTGTGGGAGGGGCTGCATGTGAGAGGCAGTCAGAATACAGACCGCGAGATCCCGAAGGTATGTATGGGGGGGGGGTTAGGGTTAGGCTGAGGGTGAGGGGAAGGTTAGGGTCAGGCTGCAGAAGGGGACGGTTAGTGTTAGGCTGCAGGGGGGGGGGGGGGGGTGTTAGGGCTAGGATGCGTGGGGGAGCGTTTAGGGTTAGGCTGCGGGGGGAGGGTTAGGGTTAGGCTGTAGGAGGGGGGGGGGTTAGGGTTAGGCTGCGTGGGGCACCGGTTAGGGTTAGGTTGCATGCATGGGGGAGCGTTTAGGGTTAGGCTGCGGGGGGAGGGGAGGGTTAGGCTGCAGGTGGGGGGGGGGCGGTTAGGGTTAGGTTGCAGGGGGGGGGGGGGGAGTTAGGGTTAGGCTGTGGCAGTGGAGGGTTAGGAACTGGGGGGAGAGAGTTCGGGTTAGGCTGCAGGAGGGGGAGGTTAGGGTTAGGCCGCAGGAGGGGGAGGTTAGGGTTAGACTGCAGGAGGGGGAGGTTAGGCTGTGCGGGGGGAGGGGGGAAGGGTTAGGCTGCAGGAGAGGGTGGTTAGGGTTAGGTTGCATGGGGGAGTGTTTAGGGTTAGGCTGTGGCAGTGGAGAGTTAGAGACTAGGGGGAGAGAGTTGGGGTTAGGCTGCAGGAGGGGGGAGGTTAGGGTTAGACTGCAAGAGGGGGAGGTTAGGGTTAGGCTGTGGGGGGGGTAGGGTTAGGCTGCAGGAGGGGGAGGTTAGGGTTAGGTTGTGTGGGGGACCGGTTAGGGTTAGGTTGCATGATGGAGCGTTTAGGGTTAGGCTGCAGGGGGGGGGGGGGGGGGTTAGGGTTAGGCTGCAGAAGGGGGAGGTTAGGGTTAGGTTGCGTGGGGCACCGGTTAGGGTTAGGTTGCATGATGGAGCGTTTAGGGTTAGGCTGCGGGGGGGTATGTGGGGGGGGGGGGTTAGGCTGTGGCAGTGGAGGGTTAGGCACTAGGGGGGAGCGTTTAGGGTTAGGCTGCGGAGGCAGGGGGGGGTTAGGGTTAGGCTGTGGCAGTGGAGGGTTAGGCACTAGGGGGGAGAGAGTTAGGGTTAGGCTGCAGGAGGGGGAAGTTAGGGTTAGGTTGTGTGGGAGATCGGTTAGGGTTAGGTTGCATGGGGGAGTGTTTAGGGTTAGGCTGTGGCAGTGGAGAGTTAGAGACTAGGGGGAGAGAGTTGGGGTTAGGCTGCAGGAGGGGGGAGGTTAGGGTTAGACTGCAAGAGGGGGAGGTTAGGGTTAGGCTGTGGGGGGGGTAGGGTTAGGCTGCAGGAGGGGGAGGTTAGGGTTAGACTGCAGGAGGGGGAGGTTAGGGTTAGACTGCAAGAGGGGGAGGTTAGGGTTAGGCTGTGGGGGGGACCGGTTAGGGATAGGCTGCAGGGGGGGGGGGGGGGGTTAGGCTGCAAGAGGGGGAGGTTAGGGTTAGGTTGTGTGGGGGAGCGTTTAGGGTTAGGCTGCGGGGGGGGGGGGGGGGTAGGGTTAGGCTGCAGGGGGGGGGTTAGGGTTAGGCTGCAGGAGGGGGAGGTTAGGTTGCATGGGGCACCGGTTAGGGTTAGGTTGCATGATGGAGCGTTTAGGGTTAGGCTGCGGAGGGGTATGTGGGGGGGGGGGGGGGTTAGGCTGTGGCAGTGGAGGGTTAGGCACTAGGGGGGAGCGTTTAGGGTTAGGCTGCGGAGGCAGGGGGGGTTAGGGTTAGGCTGTGGCAGTGGAGGGTTAGGCACTAGGGGGGGAGGGTTAGGGTTAGGCTGCAGGAGGGGCAGGTTAGGGTTAGGTTGCGTGGGGGACCGGTTTGGGTTAGGTTGCATGGGGGAGTGTTTAGGGTTAGGCTGTGGCAGTGGAGGGTTAGGCACTAGGGGGAGAGGGTTAGGCTGCAGGAGGGGGAGGTTAGGGTTAGGCTATAGGAGGTGACTGCTAGTGTTAAGCTGCGGAGGCGGTTAGGGTTAGCCTGTGGGGGAAAGAGCAGTTAAGAGTTAGGCTGTGGGGGGCGGTTTGGGTTAGGGTAAAAAATAAGAATTTACTTACCGATAATTCTATTTCTCATAGTCCGTAGTGGATGCTGGGAACTCCGTAAGGACCATGGGGAATAGCGGCTCCGCAGGAGACTGGGCACAAATAGAAAGCTTTAGTACTACCTGGTGTGCACTGGCTCCTCCCCCTATGACCCTCCTCCAAGCCTCAGTTAGGATACTGTGCCCGGACGAGCGTACACAATAAGGAAGGATTTTGAATCCCGGGTAAGACTCATACCAGCCACACCAATCACACCGTACAACTTGTGATCTGAACCTCAGTTAACAGTATGATAAACAGAGGAGCCTCTAGAAAAGATAGCTCACTACAACAATAACCCGAATTAGTTAACAATAACTATGTACAAGTATTGCAGACAATCCGCACTTGGGATGGGCGCCCAGCATCCACTACGGACTATGAGAAATAGAATTATCGGTAAGTAAATTCTTATTTTCTCTGACGTCCTAGTGGATGCTGGGAACTCCGTAAGGACCATGGGGATTATACCAAAGCTCCCAAACGGGCGGGAGAGTGCGGATGACTCTGCAGCACCGAATGAGAGAACTCCAGGTCCTCCTCAGCCAGGGTATCAAATTTGTAGAATTTAGCAAACGTGTTTGCCCCTGACCAAGTAGCTGCTCTGCAAAGTTGTAAAGCCGAGACCCCTCGGGCGGCCGCCCAAGATGAGCCCACTTTCCGAGTGGAATGGGCTTTTACAGATTTAGGCTGTGGCAGGCCTGCCACAGAATGTGCAAGCTGAATTGTATTACAAATCCAACGAGCAATAGTCTGCTTAGAAGCAGGAGCACCCAGCTTGTTGGGTGCATACAGGATAAACAGCGAGTCAGATTTTCTGACTCCAGCCGTCCTGGAAACGTATATTTTCAGGGCCCTGACTACGTCCAGTAACTTGGAGTCCTCCAAGTCCCTAGTAGCCGCAGGTACCACAATAGGCTGGTTCAGGTGAAAACGCTGGAACCACCTTAGGGAGAAATTGAGGACGAGTCCTCAATTCTGCCCTGTCCGTATGAAAAATTAGGTAAGGGCTTTTATAGGATAAAGCCGCCAATTCTGACACGCGCCTGGCTGAAGCCAGGGCCAATAGCATTACCACTTTCCATGTGAGATACTTTAAGTCCACAGTGGTGAGTGGTTCAAACCAATGTGATTTTAGGAATCCCAAAACTACATTGAGATCCCAAGGTGCCACTGGAGGCACAAAAGGAGGCTGTATATGCAGCACCCCTTTGACAAACGTCTGAACTTCAGGAACTGAAGCCAGTTCTTTTTGGAAGAAGATCGACAGGGCCGAAATTTAAACCTTAATGGACCCTAATTTTAGGCCTATAGACAGTCCTGTTTGCAGGAAATGCAGGAAACGACCCAGTTGAAATTCCTCTGTAGGGGCCTTCCTGGCCTCGCACCACGCAACATATTTACGCCAAATACGGTGATAATGCTGCACGGTTACATCCTTCCTGGCTTTGATCAGGGTAGGGATGACTTCATCCGGAATGCCTTTTTCCTTCAGGATCCGGCGTTCAACCGCCATGCCGTCAAACGCAGCCGCGGTAAGTCTTGGAACAGACAGGGTCCCTGCTGGAGCAGATCCCTTCGTAGAGGTAGAGGCCACGGGTCCTCCGTGAGCATCTCTTGAAGTTCCGGGTACCAAGTCCTTCTTGGCCAATCCGGAGCCACGAGTATAGTCCTTACTCCTTTCCTTCTTATGATTCTCAGTACCTTGGGTATGAGAGGCAGAGGAGGGAATACATACACTGACTGGTACACCCACGGTGTTACCAGAGCGTCCACAGCTATTGCCTGAGGGTCCCGTGACCTGGCGCAATACCTGTCTAGTTTTTTGTTGAGGCATGACGCCATCATGTCCACCTTTGGTTTTTCCCAACGGTTCACAATCATGTGGAAGACTTCTGGGTGAAGTCCCCACTCTCCCGGGTGGAGGTCGTGCCTGCTGAGGAAGTCTGCTCCCCAGTTGTCCACTCCCGGAATGAACACTGCTGACAGTGCTATCACATGATTTTCCGCCCAGCGAAGAATCCTTGCAACTTCTGCCATTGCCCTTCTGCTTCTTGTGCCGCCCTGTCTGTTTACGTGGGCGACTGCCGTGATGTTGTCTGACTGAATCAGCACCGGCTGACCTTGAAGCAGAGGTCGTGCTAGGCTTAGAGCATTGTAGATGGCCCTTAGCTCCAGGATATTTATGTGAAGTGATGTCTCCAGGCTTGACCACAAGCCCTGGAAATTTCTTCCTTGTGTGACTGCTCCCCAGCCTCTCAGGCTGGCATCCGTGGTCACCAGGACCCAGTCCTGAATGCCGAATCCGCGGCCCTCTAGAAGATGAGCCCTCTGCAACCACCACAGAAAGAGACACCCTTGTCCTTGGAGACAGGGTTATCCGCTGATGCATCTGAAGATGCGATCCGGACCATTTGTCCAGCAGATCCCACTGGAACGTTCTTGCGTGGAATCTGCCGAATGGAATCGCTTCGTAGGAAGCTACCATCTTTCCCAAGACTCTTGTGCATTGATGCACTGAGACTTGCCCCGGTTTCAGGAGGTTTCTGACCAGTTCGGATAACTCCCTGGCTTTCTCCTCCGGAAGGAACACCTTTTTCTGGACTGTGTCCAGAATCATCCCTAGGAACAGAAGACGTGTTGTCGGAACCAGCTGCGATTTTGGGATATTTAGAATCCAGCCGTGCTGTCGTAGCACTACCTGAGATAGGGCTACACCGACTTCCAACTGTTCTCTGGATCTTGCTCTTATCAGGAGATCGTCCAAGTAAGGGATAATTAAAACGCCTTTTCTTCGAAGAAGAATCATCATTTCGGCCATTACCTTGGTAAAGACCCGAGGTGTCGTGGATAATCCAAACGGCAGCGTCTGAAACTGATAGTGACAGTTTTGTATTACAAACCTGAGGTACCCTTGATGAGAAGGGTAAATGGGGACATGGAGGTAGGCATCTTTGATGTCCAGAGACACCATATAGTCCCCCTCTTCCAGGTTCGCGATCCCTGCTCTGAGTGACTCCATCTTGAATTTGAACCTTTGTATGTAAGTGTTCAAAGACTTCAGATTTAAAATTGGTCTCACCGAGCCGTCCGGCTTCGGTACCACAAACAGCGTGGAATAATACCCCTTCCCTTGTTGCAGGAGGGGTACTTTGATTATCACCTGCTGGGAATACAGCTTGTGAACTGCCTCCAATACTGCCTCCCTGTCGGAGGGAGACGTTGGTAAAGCAGACTTCAGGAACCGGCGAGGGGGAGACGTCTCGAACTCCAATTTGTACCCCTGGGATACTACTTGCAGGATCCAGGGGTCCACTTGCGAGTGAGCCCACTGCGCGCTGAAATTCTTGAGACGGGCCCCCACCGTGCCTGAGTCCGCTTGTAAGGCCCCAGCGTCATGCTGAGGACTTGGCAGAAGCGGGGGAGGGCTTTTGTTCCTGGGAAGTGGCTGCTTGTTGCAGTCTTTTTCCCCTTCCTCTGCCCCGGGGCAGAAAGGAGGAACCTTTTGCCCGTTTGCCCTTATGGGGACGAAAGGACTGAGCCGGATAAGACGGCTTCTTATGTTGAGAGGTTACCTGGGGTAAAAATGTGGATTTCCCAGCAGTTGCCGTGGCCACCAGGTCCGATAGACCGACCCCAAATAACTCCTCCCCTTTATAAGGCAATATTTCCATATGCCGTTTAGAGTCCGCATCACCTGACCACTGTCGCGTCCATAATCCTCTTCTGGCAGAAATGGACAGCGCACTCACTCTTGATGCCAGCATGGAAATATCCCTCTGTGCATCTCGCATATATAGAAATGCATCTTTTAAATGCTCTATAGTCAACAATATACTGTCCCTATCCAGGGTATCAATATTTTCAGTCAGGGAATCCGACCAAGCCACCCCAGCGCTGCACATCCAGGCTGAGGCGATTGCTGGTCGCAGTATAATACCAGTATGTGTGTATATACATTTTAGGATATTTTTCAGCTTCCTATCAGCTGGTTCCTTGAGGGCGGCCGTATCAGGAGACGGTAACGCCACTTGTTTTGATAAGCGTGTGAGCGCTTTATCCACTCTAGGGGGTGTTTCCCAACGCGCCCTAACCTCTGGCGGGAAAGGGTATAATGCCAATAACTTTTTTGAAATTATCAGTTTTTTATCGGGGGAAACCCACGCTTCATCACACACCTCATTTAATTCGTCTGATTCAGGAAAAACTACAGGTAGTTTTTTCACACCCCACATAATACCCTTTTTAGTGGTACTTGCAGTATCAGAAATGTTTAACACCTCTCTCATTGCCGTGATCATGTAACGTGTGGCTTTACTGGAAGTCACGTTTGTCTCCTCACCGTCGACACTGGAGTCAGTATCCGTGTCGACGTCAGTATCCACCATCTGAGGTAACGGCCTTTTTAGAGACCCTGATGGTTTTTGAGACGCCTGGACAGGGACCAGCTGATTAGTCGGCTGTCTCATGTCATCAACCGTCTTTTGTAAGGAGCTGACACTGTCACGTAAATCCTTCCATAAAGCCATCCACTCAGGTGTCGACTCCTTAGGGGGTGACATCTCTATTATAGGCAATTGCCCCGCCTCCACATCATTTTCCTCCTCATACATGTCGACACAAACGTACCGACACACAGCACACGCACAGGGAATGCTCTGATAGAGGACAGGACCCCACTAGCCCTTTGGGGAGACAGAGGGAGAGTATGCCAGCACACACCAGAGCGCTATATATAGATATAGGGACAACCTTATATAAGTGTTTCTCCCTTATAGCTGCTGTATTGTTTATCACCCGCCAATCAGTGCCCCCCTCTCTTTTTTACCCTGTTTCTGTAGTGCAGGACTGCAGGGGAGAGTCAGGGAGACGTCCTTCCAGCGGAGCTGTGAGGGAAAATGGCGCCTATGTGCTGAGGAGATAGGCTCCGCCCCCTTCTCGGCGGCCTTTCTCCCGCTTTTTTGTGAAAATCTGGCAGGGGTTAAAATTCATCCATATAGCCCAGGAGCTATATGTGATGTATTTTTAGCCAGCCAAGGTGTTTCTATTGCTGCTCAGGGCGCCCCCCCCTAGCGCCCTGCACCCTCAGTGACCGGAGTGTGAAGTGTGCTGAGAAGCAATGGCGCACAGCTGCAGTGCTGTGCGCTACCTTGTGGAAGACAGGATGTCTTCTGCCGCCGATTTGCCGGACTCTTCTTGCTTCTGGCTCTGTAAGGGGGCCGGCGGCGCGGCTCCGGGACCGAGCTCCAGAGCTGGGCCTGTGAGCTGTCCCTCTGGAGCTAATGGTGTCCAGTAGCCAAGAAGCCCAATCCACTCTGCACGCAGGTGAGTTCGCTTCTTCTCCCCTTAGTCCCTCGATGCAGTGAGCCTGTTGCCAGCAGGTCTCACTGAAAATAAAAAACCTAAACTAAAACTTTCACTAAGAAGCTCAGGAGAGCCCCTAGTGTGCACCCTTCTCGTTCGGGCACAAAAATCTAACTGAGGCTTGGAGGAGGGTCATAGGGGGAGGAGCCAGTGCACACCAGGTAGTACTAAAGCTTTCTATTTGTGCCCAGTCTCCTGCGGAGCCGCTATTCCCCATGGTCCTTACGGAGTTCCCAGCATCCACTAGGACGTCAGAGAAATACTTACCACGATCAGTCGGGATTCTGACCATTGGGATCCCGCTGTCAGGATTCTGACCATTGGGATCCAGCTGTCAGGATTCTGACCACTGGGATCCCGATTGCAGGAATTTCATACCCAACCCCTAAATAATACAGTACTGCAATACAAATAGACGCTGAGAAACAATGATGGAACTGAAGCACTTTTCCTTTGAGGACTTGTCTATGATCAGAGATTAGAACACAACAGACATGCTGGAATCAGTGGTATTGATAGTTGATTTGATAAGCACTTACCTGATGTGACCCACCAGCTCAATCAACTTGTGGCTGAAGAAATAAGCAGTCAGCTCAGATATATGACTCAGGATGGAGCAGACGCCGAACAACGTAGTGGTTCCATTGAGGTCCTCCAAGTGCCAGAAAAGGAAGGTAAAAACATATCCGTAGCCAAAGCCCATGAACCAGGCAACAAAGAGGACAGAGCCGTACTGTACGGTGCAAATAATCTTCACCAGATCCCAAAATCTAAATTGTTGTTCCGTGTCCTCCAGCCCCCGTCCCTCGCTTGGGTTCTGCCCGGGAGAGACCGGATGGGAGTTCACTTCCACAGGAGAGATCACCAGGTCTTCCCTTCGGTCTTCGTTTGGTTTTAAATGGTGATAGTGAAAGCGGAACTGGGTGGAGACAATCAGCGCCACCGACATCAGGACACCGAAAACAATAAAAGCAATCCGGTAATTTTTATACTCGAGAGGAGGGCAACCGAGGCCTTCGATGACGACGCTGATGTGGGTGTGATCTATTCCTATGCCCACACATAACATCGCAACTCCCCAACCCAGCGACCCCCACATCCTCTGCAACCCATAGCGGTCCCGGTGTTTGCCCAAATACTGAAGCGTCACCGTGTCCACGATGGTAACGGCTGGAGCACTGAAGAACTCCCCGATGATGACCACCAGCAAAATCAACAGGAATATCGTTTCCACATCTTCCTTGTCATACTGCAACACCGTTTTGGGAGATACGGTTGTGGTAGTAACAACGGTCGTGGTGGGAAGAGTAGACGTATTTCCGTTATCAGGAACCGCGTCTGCCGGTACGTCGCTGACGTTTGCCGCTTCCCGCGCCTTCCGCTGCAAAGGGATGGAAGCTTCTTTGTAAAACATTTCAGAACCGGAAGCCAAATTGGCTTCCCACGTGAGGTGATCCCCATATAAATCCCTCCTCCTCCTGCTTTTCGTAGTGGTGGCGTTCTCTTTGGTAGTCAGCGTTGCTGTTGGTGTAACGGGCAGAGCTGTGGTAAGAACCAAGCTAGAGTTAGTGGGCATGACGGGAACAGGATTGCTAGGCACACATAGTAACGCTGCTGGTTTCACAAAACCTATCCCCAAGTTGAAGGAAACCCAGCACAGAAGGGAGAACAGTAAAACCATCTTCCCTTTTCTAAAACGATCGGCTATTACACCCCAGAAAGGGGCACTGCAGAATTCAATGAAATATCTAATGCCCACTAACATGCCACTTTGGGTGGGAGACATTCCCAGCTGTTTGTAGTAGACCGGTAGTAGAGGATAGAGGGAACCGTACGCAGAGTAAAAAAAAAAGTAGAACACTTTAGAAATGAGCAAGTCATTGTTAATTTTAACGCAATGTTTCTCCAACCAGTCCGTGTCCTCATCGGTGGTAGATAAGGCGTCAGCGGCCCCTGGAGGTTCACCACGTCCGGCTTGGTTACTCTCTGTGGTGACCCCATTGAAAGGATCGGCAAGAACGTACTTCCTTTTCTGTTCCTCCTCGTCCTCCGACAGGATGGCGACTTTGTCCCCCGTCGCCATGACCGAATAGAAGAGGTGTGCTTCTCAGCGGGACCTGCAAGTAACAAAAGGGGAGGCTTAGCCAGTGTGTTGCTAGGTACATTGACTTTAATGGTTATCATCATACACGTTTATTGAACTGGATGAAGGCATAATGCAGGAAAGTGGCGCGTTGGCAAAGGCATTACGGCTAATCGCTCACATGTAGGCGTTACATTTCCACTAAACAATAATAAAACACTGGTTGTCATGAACTAATTTGCTCTAGAAAGACAGACGTCATCTGCTGATTGGCTGGAGTGGTTCAGCGCACATTTTCCACATAAATGCACCGTCAGTAAAACCTGTTCCCTAGCAAATGTAATGACCGTATTTTCCCATTTGTCACAGGTTTCATACTAGCGAGGTAATTCCTGGTGACATAGGATTTGCAGACCACGGAACGTCACTACCACGGAACGTCACTGAACTTTCCACATATTGTTTATATGCCACAGGTTATCACATTTCACAGTTTGCGTTAACATCTCATTACTTCTCTATTGCATTTTATTAATGTATCTATTGTATTTTCCGGCCTCATGGTATATTTATATGTATATTGAACGCAGCATATTTTAGGTTTAGAATCTAGGCTTAGTGAAAGGTTTCAACATTATCTAGGTAACACGTAGCCAATTTTCATTGGCTGGATACAGGGGCGTCGTCATACCCCTTAAGTCTCTTTTTTATGCTAATGTGCGTCTTGATCACAATGTGATGTGACAAAACCACTTCATGAGGACTGCACTGGTTAATTTGATACGCAACACATATCTGTGGGCAAATGAGTCTGAATCTGCATATGAAGCACAACGTTTACAGATACAGACTCAGTCACACACATATATATACAAGTGTCATATCAATCAGCGCAGGCTACCGAATAGGTTTCATTGCATCGTGATTAAAAAACATTTGAGAGAAAAAAAAGACACTCGGTGCAAGACGCGTCGCACAGTACCTGGTGCTCCAAGACGGGATGTAGCACCGAGATACAGACCAGAGTGTGCTAGAAGCACCAGAGCAGAGAGACACCCCAGGCAGGAAAGAGGAACTGCATATGCTATGACGGATGTGGGGTGCTATAGATACACACACATTCTTGTTTTCACAAATGCATTTACTAGAATATAAAATAAAACTTCACTCAACTGTGTGGAGTTTGTATATTCTCCCCGTACTTGCGTGGGTTTCCTCCGGGTACTCCGGTTTCCTCCCACAATCCAAAAATATACTGGTAGGTTAATTGGATCCCAACAAAATTGACCCTAGTGTCTGTCTGTACATGTCATAGAGAATATAGAGTGTAAGCTCTACTGGGGCAGGGACTGATGTGAATAGCCAAATATTCTCTGTACAGCGCTGCGGAATATGTGTGCGCTATATAAATAACTGCTAATAATAATAATAATAATAATAATCATCTTCTGGCATGACCATTCCAGCATCCCATGTACGTACACCACACCTCGTCTCTCATCTATGATATCCGGAGAATCGTATTCCATGTCAGGTACACATTTTCTTATGTTTTACTGTTCTCTCTTTCCCTATGAGTAATATCATTCTGCTCATCCCGAGAAACACTACTGATGACTACGTGAGAGGCTCTGCAGACCTTGTTACGTCCCAGGATGGATTCAGTTCCAATTAACGTGACACTGTCCATTCTCTTAGTGTTTCTGCAACAGGCATGCAAACGCAAATCCAGCATTCAGCAAGTGCATAAGGCATCTGCTACTATATATTTGTCTTTTACTTTCCAGACTTAAAAGGCTTGATATGTTCACACTGGAAAAGAGGCGACTGAGGGCGGACATCATTAATATTTATAAATACATTAAGGGACAATACAAGGATCTATCAAACAATTTGTTTACAACAAAAAAACACTACATAGGACACAAGGACACCCACTGAGGTTAGAGGAGAAAAAATTCCATACCCAACAGAGAAAAGGATTCTTCACAGTAAGAGCAGTAAGGATTTGGAATTCTCTGCCAGAGAAGGTAGTAATGGTGGACTCAGTCAATAAGTTTAAAAATGGATTACCGGTAGATAAATTCCTAGTGGAAAGAAATATCCAGGGATACAGCATTTAATTAATATTAAAATTAAATTTAAAAAAATGTAATGTACAGTAGGTTGAACTCCATGGACATTTGTCTTTTTTCAACCTCAACAACTATGTAACTACAAATAGCGTCTACAGAATGCTTACTGAGGGTTAGGAAATGGTTACTATACACGTTTAGACCATTCAGGAAATATTCTCCCAGAATACACAAATAGCACATTGTATGTGCAATTCCGACCACAAGAGCTGACACTTCCGCAATTCTCAGCAGGCGTCCTACCACCTCCGTACTACTGGTAGTGACAGCAAGCTTCCTGCAACATGGACTTTAACCTAGGCTGTCACAAGAGATACACAGTATAAGTGCCCTCTAACAGTACACACCGCCCTTAATACAGTCAACTCATTTGGTTTATGACGTGGATTCTAAACGCACACACATCACCATAGCCACAGCTAAACTGTTCCATAAGAACTTTATTACAGCGTACTAGGCCACTGCAACGACAATATTTCCCATATACACAGATAACTGTGTATAGTGATGGGCACTGGATCCTGTATCAGGTGTGGTATGCTATGTCGGCAGTCAGAATCGACGTAGCAGTTATTACTTATTTTAGCCTAAACCTAACTAGCATTAAAATGCTATGTCGACATTTCCATTGTCAATATGCAAAATGTCAACATAATAACCAAGTCGACATTATGTCCATTAACATTTCCGTATATCGACATTCCGACCAGATATCGTGAATCACACATACAGTATTGGAAGGTACGCTGTCCACCAAACATTTAGTTCTCCAAACAATATGGAAAGTTCATAAAAGGGGGGATTTCAAATACCCAGCACCATCTGCATTTCCGGAACGGCACGTAACGTTGGTGCTGGGTATTTGAATAAGGTAGGAGGAGCGTTGCGTAGCTGCAAAGGCTATATCATGTTCCTTCCTGTGTTTATTCATGAAACAGGATCCCTCGGGCTGTGAACCGGTGGTAAAAAAAACCCTGAATACCCTGTTATCTGTTGTTTGCTGTAGTTTTAACTTTGCCCGATGCCCTGGTTCCAGGTCTCTCGCAGCTGATGCTGCCCGGCCTGTGTAAATAAAGTTTATTGACAAAGTCCAGTTGGTCCTCTACCTGTTCCAGCACAACCATATTTCTGTGGACTAAACTAACAATCTTGCACACTCCGGAGTTTTTCTAACTTTACTAGAAGGTCACTTTTGGTCCTTCTCAGGAGTCCACCATCTGTATTGCTTCTTGGACCCATAAAGGCTTCCACAGTCTAGAATGATCAACCCAACAGGAGTTGTAACCCCCTAGTTATAACGGACACTGTTGGGATGCACGGATGCCCTCTTCTATTCTTGGCCTGGTTCCTATGGCGGCATCGCTTCAGCATAGCAGGTCTTCTATAACGCGGAGACGGTCTCTAGGTCGACAGTCATTAGGTCGACCACTATTGGTCAACATGCATTAGGTTGATGTAGTCACTAGGCCGACATGCGTTTTTCACATTTATTTTTTTATTTTTTGACCTTTTTTATACTTTACGATCCATGTGGACTACGATTGGGAACAGTAACCTGTGGCGAACGCACCAGTAGCGCAGCGAGGCACCTTGCCCGAAGCCTGGCGAGCAAAGCGAGCCATGCTAGGGGACATGGTGCACTAACTGGAGTTCCCCGTCACTTTACTAAGAAAACGACACCCAAAAAGTAAAAAAACTCATGCCGACCTTTTTCCATGTTGCCCTTGTTTATGTCGACCAAATGACTGTGTCGACCTAGCCACTGTCGACCAATAGTGGTCGACCTAATGACCCATACCCCAGATAACTGTGGCCAATACATTGATCTATCATCTGAATACCAAAACAGGCAAATCTGGATATGCAGCCCAGACAGATCAGACGTCTCTCTCCGGTCACACGTCTGCAAGTATATCGCAACACAGAGAAAGGTGATTTATCCGGTCCAGCCTTAAGCCCGCCGTTCCCCACAGGAGCCGCGTCACCTTATCGTGCTGCAACATTTAAAAAATTCATGAGATTTTTCCGCTCGGGTGGATCTGTAGGGTTTCAGGATAACTGGGTCGTCAAAATCAATCTGCCGTCCACATAATGTGATCCCCAATTGTACAGTAATTAACTCGTTCTAGTATCTGGACATTCAACGCACCATGCAAAAACAAACACTTTAATGATATGTAATCAGTAAAACATGGGGCAATTAGGGAAAGATTAAAGATGATATTTGTGCCGCACCTCTGAGCATCTGCGCTCTGCTATAGTGACATAATCAGCTGCACAAAGAAGTCACTCAGAGCGCTGTATCGTACCGGCTAATCATTAACGAGGCAATATGGGTGCGCGGTGTCAATCAATACTGATCAATGAGGCAGCCTCGTTTGTAGACATATTAATTAATCCTTATCCTGCCTTATCTTATGAAAATATGTGCATGCACAAATCTATAAATAACTAACTATAGACACACACAATATATATATATATACATACACATACACACAGGTTGAGTATCCCTTATCCAAAATGCTTGGGACCAGGGGTATTTTGGATATCGGATTTTTCCGTATTTTGGAATAATTGCATACCATAATGAGATATCATGGTGATGGGACCTAAATCTAAGCACAGAATGCATTTATGTTACATATACACCTTATACACACAGCCTGAAGGTCATTTTAGGCAATATTTTTTATAACATTATGCAGTAAACAAAGTATGTGTACATTCACACAATTCATTTATGTTTCATATACACCTTATACACACAGCCTGAAGGTCATTTAATACAATATTATTAATAACTTTGTGTATTAAACAAAGTTTGTGTACATTAAGCTATCAAAAAACAAAGGTTTCACTATCTCAGTCTCACTCAAAAAAGTCTGTATTTCGGAATATTTGGATATGGGATACTCAACCTGTACATATATACATACATATATTATATATATATATATATATATATATATATATATATATATATATATATATATATATATATATATATATATATCAGCAGATTCACTCTGCACTCCGCTGAAACAATATAAATATCTTGCCCGGTGCCCTCCATCTGTGTGAAATATATATATATATATATATATATATATATACATATACACACACACACACACACACATTTTATATTTATACACACATACATACATACATACATACATACATATACACTGCTCAAAAAAATAAAGGGAACACTTAACCAACACAATGTAACTCCAAGTCAATCACACTTCTGTGAAATCAAAATGTCCACTTAGGAAGCAACACTGATTGACAATCAATCTCACATGCTGCAAATGAAATAGACAACAGGTGGGAATTAATAAGATTTTACTTACCGATAAATCTATTTCTCGTAGTCCGTAGTGGATGCTGGGACTCCGTAAGGACCATGGGGAATAGCGGCTCCGCAGGAGACAGGGCACAAAATAAAAGCTTGAGATATCAGGTGGTGTGCACTGGCTCCTCCCCCTATGACCCTCCTCCAAGCCAGTTAGGATACTGTGCCCGGACGAGCGTACATAATAAGGAAGGATATTGAATCCCGGGTAAGACTCATACCAGCCACACCAATCACACCGTACAACTCGTGATCTGAACCCAGTTAACAGTATGATAAATTTAAAGGAGCCTCTGAAAAGATGGCTCAACAATAATAACCCGAATTTTTTGTAACAATAACTATATACAAGTATTGCAGACAATCCGCACTAGGGATGGGCGCCCAGCATCCACTACGGACTACGAGAAATAGATTTATCGGTAAGTAAAATCTTATTTTCTCTAACGTCCTAAGTGGATGCTGGGACTCCGTAAGGACCATGGGGATTATACCAAAGCTCCCAAACGGGCGGGAGAGTGCGGATGACTCTGCAGCACCGAATGAGAGAACTCCAGGTCCTCCTCAGCCAGGGTATCAAATTTGTAGAATTTAGCAAACGTGTTTGCCCCTGACCAAGTAGCTGCTCGGCAAAGTTGTAAAGCCGAGACCCCTCGGGCAGCCGCCCAAGATGAGCCCACTTTCCTTGTGGAATGGGCTTTTATTGATTTTGGCTGTGGCAATCCTGCCACGGAATGTGCAAGCTGAATTGTACTACAAATCCAACGAGCAATCGTCTGCTTTGAAGCAGGAGCACCCAGCTTGTTGGGTGCATACAGGATAAACAGCGAGTCAGTTTTCCTGACTCCAGCCGTCCTGGAAACATATATTTTCAAGGCCCTGACAACGTCCAGCAACTTAGAGTCCTCTAAGTCCCTAGTAGCCGCAGGTACCACAATAGGTTGGTTCATGTGAAATGCAGAAACCACCTTAGGTAGAAATTGAGGACGAGTCCTCAATTCCGCCCTGTCAGAATGAAAATTTAGGTAAGGGCTTTTACATGATAAAGCCGCCAATTCTGACACACGCCTAGCTGAAGCCAAGGCCAACAGCATCGACACCTTCCAGTGAGATATTTTAAATCTACCGTAGACAATGGTTCAAACCAGTGTGATTTTAGAAATCTCAACACAACATTGAGATCCCAAGGTGCCACTGGAGGCACAAAAGGAGGCTGTATGTGCAGCACCCCTTTCACAAATGTCTGAACTTCAGGTACTGAAGCCAGTTCTTTCTGGAAGAATATCGACAGGGCCGAAATTTGAACCTTAATGGACCCTAATTTTAGGCCCATAGACAGTCCTGTTTGCAGGAAATGCAAGAAACGACCCAGTTGAAATTCCTGTGTAGGGGCCTTCTTGGCCTCACACCACGCAACATATTTACGCCAAATGCGGTGATAATGTTTTGCGGTTACTTCCTTTCTGGCTTTTACCAGAGTAGGGATGACTTCTTCTGGAATGCCCTTGTCCTTCAGGATCCGGCGTTCAACCGCCATGCCGTCAAACGCAGCCGCGGTAAGTCTTCGAACAGACAAGGCCCCTGCAGTAGCAGGTCCTGTCTTAGAGGTAGAGGCCACGGTTCGTCCGTGAGCATCTCTTGAAGTTCCGGGTACCAAGACCTTCTTGGCCAATCCGGAACCACGAGTATAGTTCTTACTCCTCTCCTTCTTATGATTCTCAATACTTTCGGTATGAGGGGCAGAGGAGGGAATACATACACTGACTGGTACACCCACGGCGTTACCAGAGCGTCCACTGCTATTGCCTGAGGGTCCCTTGACCTGGCGCAATATCTGTCCAGTTTTTTGTTTAGACGTGACGCCATCATGTCCACCTTTGGTCTTTCCCAACGGTTTACAATTTGGTGGAAGACTTCTGGGTGAAGTCCCCACTCTCCCGGGTGAAGGTCGTGTCTGCTGAGGAAGTCTGCTTCCCAGTTGTCCACTCCCGGAATGAACACTGCTGACAGTGCTATCACATGATTTTCCGCCCAGCGAAGAATCCTTGCAGTTTCTGCCATTGCCCTCCTGCTTCTCGTGCCGCCCTGTCTGTTTATGTGGGCGACTGACGTGATGTTGTCCGACTGGATCAACACCGCCTGACCCTGAAGCAGAGGTTTTGCTTGAATTAAGGCATTGTAAATGGCCCTTAGTTCTAGAATGTTTATATGAAGAGATGTTTCCATGCTTGACCACAAGCCCTGGAAATTCCTTCCCTGTGTGACTGCTCCCCAGCCTCTCAGGCTGGCATCCGTGGTTACCAGGATCCAATCCTGAATGCCAAATCTGCGGCCCTCTAGTAGATGAGCCCTCTGAAGCCACCACAGGAGAGACACCCTTGTCCTTGGCGACAGGGTTATCCGTTGATGCATCTGAAGATGCGATCCGGACCATTTTCCCAGTAGATCCCACTGAAAAGTTCTTGCATGGAATCTTCCGAATGGAATCGCTTCGTAAGAAGCCACCATTTTTCCCAGGACCCTTGTGCACTGATGCACTGAGACCTGTCCTGGTTTTAGGAGGTTCCTGACTAGCTCGGATAACTCCCTGGCCTTCTCCTCCGGGAGAAACACCTTCTTCTGGACTGTGTCCAGAATCATTCCTAAGAACAGTAGACGTGTCGTTGGAATCAGCTGCGATTTTGGAATATTTAGAATCCATCCGTGCTGACTTAGCACTACCTGAGATAGTGCCACTCCGACTTCTAACTGTTCCTTGGTTCTTGCCCTTATCAGGAGATCGTCCAAGTAAGGGATAATTAAGATGTCTTTTCTTCGTAGAAGAATCATCATTTCGGCCATTACCTTGGTAAAGACCCGAGGCGCCGTGGACAATCCAAACGGCAGCGTCTGAAACTGATAATGACAGTTTTGTACTACAAACCTGAGGTACCCTTGGTGAGAAGGATATATTGGAACGTGGAGATAAGCATCCTTGATGTCCAGCGACACCATATAGTCCCCCTCTTCCAGGTTCGCTATCACCGCTCTGAGTGACTCCATCTTGAATTTGAACCTTTTTATGTAAGTGTTCAAAGATTTTAGATTTAATATTGGTCACACCGAGCCGTCCGGCTTCGGTACCACAAATAGTGTGGAATAATACCCCTTCCCCTGTTGTAAGAGGGGTACCTTGATTATCACCTGCTGGGAGTACAGCTTGTGAATGGCTTCCAGAACTGCCTCCCTGTCGGAGGGAGACTTTGGTAAAGCAGACTTCAGGAACCGATGAGGAGGAAACGCCTCGAATTCCAGTTTGTACCCCTGTGATACTACCTGTAGAATCCAGGGATCCACTTGCGAGTGAGCCCACTGCGCGTTGAAATTCTTGAGACGGGCCCCCACCGTGTCTGAGTCTGCTTGTAAAGCCCCAGCGTCATGCTGAAGACTTGGCAGAAGCAGGGGAGGGCTTCTGCTCCTGGGAAGCGGCTGCATGGTGCTGCCTTTTTCCTCTTCCTCTGCCCTTGGGCAGAAAAGAGTGACCTTTTGCTCGCTTGTACTTATGGGAACGAAAGGACTGAGTTTGAAAAGACTGTGTCTTTTTCTGTTGATGTGAAGTAACCTGGGGTAAAAAGGTGGATTTTCCAGCCGTTGCCGTGGCCACCAGGTCTGTTAGACCAGCCCCAAATAACTCCTCCCCCTTATACGGCAATACTTCCATGTGCCGTTTGGAATCTGCGTCCCCTGACCACTGTCTGGTCCATAATGCTCTTCTGGCAGAGATGGACATTGCGCTTACTCTTGATGCCAGGGTACAAATATCCCTCTGCGCATCACGCATATATAGCAATGCATCCTTTAAATGTTCTATAGTTAACAGAATATTGTCCCTATCCAGGGTATCAATATTCTCAGTCAGGGAATCCGCCCATGCGACTCCAGCACTGCACATCCAGGCTGATGCGATTGCTGGTCGCAGTATAACACCAGTATGTGTGTATATACTTTTCAGGATATTTTCCAGCCTCCTATCAGCTGGTTCTTTGAGGGTGGCCGTATCAGGGGACGGTAACGCTACTTGTTTAGATAAACGTGTGAGCGCCTTATCTACCCTAGGGGGTGTTTCCCACCGTGCCCTAACCTCTGGCGGGAAAGGGTATAGTGCTAATAACTTATTAGAAATTAGCTGTTTTTTATCGGGGGAAACCCACGCTTTATCACACACCTCATTTATTTCCTCAGACTCAGGAAAAACTATTGGCAGTTTTTTCACACCCCACATAATACCCGCCTTTGAGGTATTTGTAGTGTCAGAAAGGTTCAATGCCTCTTTCATTGCCGTGATCATGTAACGTGTGGCCCTACTGGACATTACGTTTGTCTCGTCACCGTCGACACTAGATTCAGTATCTGTATCCGTGTCGACCCACTGAGGTAGCGGCCGTTTTAGGGCCCCTGAGGGTGTCTGAGACGCCTGAACAGGCACTAATTGATTTGCCGGCTTTCTCATGTCGTCAACAGTTTTTTGTAAATTGCTGACATTATCACTTAATTGCTTAAACACAATCATCCAGTCAGGTGTCGACTCCCTAGGGGGTGACAGCACTAACACAGGCAACTGCTCCGCCTCCACCTCATTTTCCTCCTCATACATGTCGACACACGCGTACCGACACACAGCACACACACCGGGAATGCTCTGATAGAGGACAGGACCCTACTTAGCCCTTTGGAGAGACAGAGGGAGAGTCTGCCAGCACACACCCAGCGCTATATATATACAGGGATAACCTTATATAAGTGTTAATCCCTTATAGCTGCTGTTAATCTAGTTATTTGCTGCCAAAATGCCCCCCCCCCTTCTCTTTTTTACCCTGAATCAGATGCAGTACTGCAGGGGAGAATCAGGGAGCCGTCCTTCCAGCGGAGCTGTGAGGGAATAATGGCGCCAGTGTGCTGAGGAGATAAGGACGTCGTGAAGGGGCGGGGCCTAACTCCCGCTTTTTTGTGTAAAATGGCAGGGGAAAAAATACATCCATATAGCCCTGGAGCTATATGTGATGTATTCCTTTTGCCAGCTAAGGTATATGTGTGTTATATTGCGTCTCAGGGCGCTCCCCCCCAGCGCCCTGCACCCTCAGTGACCGGAGTGTGAAGTGTGCTGAGAGCAATGGCGCACAGCTGCGGTGCTGTGCGCTACCTTAGTCTTGAAGACAGGATGTCTTCTGCCGCCGCTTTCACCGGACCTTCGTCTCTTCTGGCTCTGTAAGGGGGACGGCGGCGCGGCTCCGGTGACCCATCCAGGCTGAACCTGTGATCGTCCCTCTGGAGCTAACGTCCAGTAGCCTAAGAAGCCCAATCCACTCTGCACTCAGGTGAGTTCGCTTCTTCTCCCCTTAGTCCCACGATGCAGTGAGCCTGTTGCCAGCAGGACTCACTGAAAATAAAAAAACCTAACTAAACTTTTATTCTAAGCAGCTCTGGAGAGCTACCTAGTTTGCACCCTTCTCGGCCGGGCACAAAAATCTAACTGGCTTGGAGGAGGGTCATAGGGGGAGGAGCCAGTTAACACCACCTGATATCTCAAGCTTTTATTTTGTGCCCTGTCTCCTGCGGAGCCGCTATTCCCCATGGTCCTTACGGAGTCCCAGCATCCACTTAGGACGTTAGAGAAATAGGCAATTAGCAAGACACTCCCAATAAAGGAGTTGTTCTGCAGGTGGTGAACACAGATCACTACTCAGCTCCTATGCTTTCTGGCTGATGTTTTGGTCACTTTTGAAAGCTGGCGGTGCTTTCACTCTAGTGGTAGCATGAGACGGAGTCTACAACCCACACAAGTGGCTCAGGTAGTGCAGCTCATCCAGGATGGCACATCAATGCGAGCTGTGGCAAGAAGGTTTGCTGTGTCTGTCAGCGTAGTGTCCAGAGCATGGAGGCGCTATCAGGAGACAGGCCAGTACATCAGGAGACGTGGAGGAGGCCGTAGGAGGGCAACAACCCAGCAGCAGGACCGCTACCTCCGCCTTTGTGCAAGGAGGAACAGGAGGAGCACTGCCAGAGCCCTGAAAAATGACCTCCAGCAAGCCACAAATGTGCATGTGTCTACTCAAACGATCAGAAACAGACTCCATGAGGGTGGTATGAGGGCCCGACGTCCACAGGTGGGGGTTGTGCTTACAGCCCAACACCGTGCAGGACGTTTGGCATTTGCCAGAGAACACCAAGATTGGCAAATTCGCCACTGGCGCCCTGTGCTCTTCACAGATGAAAGCAGGTTCTCACTGAGCACATGTGACAGACGTGACAGAGTCTGGAGACGCCAAGGAGAACGTTCTGCTGCCTGCAACATCCTCCAGCATGACCGGTTTGGCAGTGGGTCAGTAATGGTGTGGGGTGGCATTTCTTTGGGGGGCCGCACAGCCCTCCATGTGCTCGCCAGAGGTAGCCTGACTGCCATTAGGTACCGAGATGAGATCCTCAGACCCCTTGTGAGACCATATGCTGGTGCGGTTGGCCCTGGGTTCCTCCTAATGCAAGACAATCCTAGACCTCATGTGGCTGGAGTGTGTCAGCAGTTCCTGCAAGACGAAGGCATTGATGCTATGGACTGGCCCGCCCGTTCCCCAGACCTGAATCCAACTGAGCACATCTGGGACATCATGTCTCACTCCATCCACCAACGCCACGCTGCACCACAGACTGTCCAGGAGTTAGCGGATGCTTTAGTCCAGGTCTGGGAGGAGATCCCTCAGGAGACCATCCGCCACCTCATCAGGAGCATGCCCAGGCGTTGTAGGGAGGTCATACAGGCACGTGGAGGCCACACACACTACTGAGCTTCATTTTGACTTGTTTTAAGGACATTACATCAAAGTTGGATCAGCCTGTAGTGTGTTTTTCCACTTTCATTTTGAGTGTGACTCCAAATCCAGACCTCCATGGGTTAATAAATTTGATTTCCATTGATAATTTGTGTGTGATTTTGTTGTCAGCACATTCAACTATGTAAAGAACAAAGTATTTAATAAGAATATTTAATTAATTCAGATCTGGATGTGTTATTTTAGTGTTCCCTTTATTTTTTTGAGCAGTATATATATATATATATACATACATATATACACACACACACACACACAAACATACACACACACACACACACAAACATACACGAATATACCTAAATAATGTGCCTAAAACACACTACATGATAACACTTCATCTCTGTCAAAGTCGAAAAATATCATGCTTCACATTGCCTTGTACTAACCCCAATGCACATGCCCGCTGCTCGTGCACTCAGTCTACCGTACGTGCACATGTCCGCAAATTGCGTAAACTCGCCCCGGCGGTTACGCGCGTGATATGCGTATTTACGGTAGAGTTTGTGAGCTTGTAGCTGGTGACTCGTTTATAGCATAGTTAACCAATATAGCGTGTTTTGTAGATAATGTTCCCCTTAATAATGTCTGCAAGTATGTTTAGTGTAAGTGGTTCATGGACATGGGGATCCCTCTTTGCATGATACGAAGGGTCAGGCAAAGGTTGAACGGTGGTGTCTAGTATCAAACGGAAGAGTATTTTATTAGAAACATTCCGGTGTTGGTTAGGAAGAGATTAATCGCTCCTGCGTATAGTTATGTTTAAAAGAAGTTTATGGACATTTACTATATTTGCAGTTCATTATCCATGCGGCGGGAATCCTGAGGATACCTCCCACCTGAGCAGTTTGAAATAGTCACAGCCCACCTGTTCGAATCCACCTATGACCTTTTGTTATAATGCAGAGACACATTCCTGTGTCCAATGAACAATGAGATTGTAGGGCCCATTGTAGTGTACTGTATGTTGTGTATATAAGGACCCCCATAGATAGACCAGCACTCACTTCTCTCTACAAAGGTTTTCACGGTGAAAAGCTGAGGACTGGTTTCCAGAACGCGCTTGCGACTCATTTCCACGTGTGTAAGTTCTCTGTGGCCATTTTGTTATCCGTTTATGTTTGCCAATTATTCTCTTTCTGTTTACTTGTATTTGCGATCGTTCGCTATTGTTTATATTTCTGTTATGTTATTCTGTTTAGTTATTAATGTTAGATCTGTAGTGTATAAGCTGTAACTGTTTTTCTTTTCCCTTTTACATACTAAAATCATCTTATAAGGTGTTGGAACCTTACTAAAGTATTGTGTGTTTTACTAAGGGTTTCTGAGCATCTCAATCGCTCAAACAGCTTGCTTAAATCACAAGGTTAACTAGTGTTACTTCATTACAGTATCTCGGTATTAAGGTTTACAGTATAGGCATATTCTGTGTTTAAGGTTTAAAAGGTTATTGACTGTGTGTGCGCTCGCTGTGTGTATTCCGTACACCCAGCGCGGCGTGTGTACGTAACTTGCGTACCACGTGCGAGGCCTTTGTAAGCAAATAGCGTACGTAGTGCGTAGCACATGCACGTGGTTTAGCGGCCATTACGGCTCCACGGTATTAGTATATAGCTTATGTTAAAAGGTAAATATTTAGCTTTATCAATTGGGAGCTCGCCCGGTCCACCTCATATCCGCAGTCAGGCGAAAACAGGCAGACTTTATCGATCAGCAAAGGGCGGAAAGGTAGTATCCCCTGTATCCGTGTTTGTGGTTGGGGATACAGTAGTGCTGATCGGATAAGCGTCTGCTTCTCTTGGTTTGTAGGGATGCTGGTGGAATCCGAGGAAGGTAAGAACATACAGCTATTGTTTTAAATCTGGTTTAAATTTCTGTATTGGTGCAAATTGCATACGCAACACACACACACACCTGTATTTTCATTTGTGTATTTTTCGCATATCTCTCCTCCCTGTTTGCCATTTGCATTGATAACGTGCTGAGAAAAATTTGTTGCTATTTTAGTTAAAAGTAAGGAGTAATACTTAAAGGGAGTAATTGTAAAAACACGCACACAGCCTGGCCTAGTTAAAGGTTGATACAGTGGAATCTGTGTGGTGTTCGGTAAGCGATTATAGTTAAATATCGTTTACATTTATAGAAGCGTGTTATTTGTGTTACTGCGGTCGTATCCGGTCTGTGTACACGTGTCTCTCACCGAGTGCGAGTCAAGCGTACGCGACGCAAAGGCCTACGCAAGTAGCGTGTTTACGCAACGTGCGTACAGATACGCCCACTAGATACAAATCACACGATAGCATTGTTTTAGTAAGGCGATACGGAAGCAACGCGATAGTAGCACAAATTGATTTCAGTTTCCAAAATTTAAGTGTAAAAGATCCTTCTCTCGTTGCAACTCCTCTGGGATTAGCCTGTGTTACCTGAATGAAAGAAATTTTCTGTACAGAAAAATCAAAGAGTATATGAAGTGAAAGAGCGTGTGTATGCAAAAGTTTCTTCTTTTTGGTGAACCTTAGAAATCGAGTCTCGTCGGTGTGTACATCCGTGAAGTGATATCGCGTGGTGGCGTGGGAGGCATCTCACGTTAAATAAATATATTCCGCGCCCAAGGAAGGGTTGGCGACGAAAAGAGAGCAAGTAGTGTAATAGCCGACCAGGAGGTCCGCTAAAGGTAAGACCCTGACTTAAGAAAGGTCAGAGGTAGTGTAGCGCAACTCAGAGGGGGGTTGGCGCAAGACCCATATAGGCCCGTTTTAAGAAGCTCCGGCTGAAGGTTTCGCAGCCCAAACAACCGATTCCGTTGGTCGTACAGTGTATAAATAATAGTTATTTATACACAGTGCGACTGTACCGTAATTGTGTGCATTAGTTTGTTACCTTGATACCCACTAAAATTTGCTGTGGGATCATAAATGCTATTTGTACATTCTAACGTGATTTGTGTAGGTTTTTTTTATTTTAAGGGAGGTTCGCTGTTCACTCAGGAATTCTTCAACATCCGATACTTACTGGGGAGGGTAACCTACTCCCACACGCCCCAGTAAATAAAGGTTACACAGGGGCCCTAGGTTGAGTACAACAGCGCTAAAGCAGCTTCTGGGTGTATTGGTCAACGTGGGCGAGAGTGTGTGAAGGTACTCGTTGAACTTTCACCGTCGCCTTATATTGAGTATTTTGGTTTTTTGTAAGGGTTCGCTGAGGAGGCAACACCTGCAAATTATGGGGGCCAGTTGCTCAAGTAAGGGGCGATCAACCAAGGTTCAGGTTGATGCTATTCCGCGCCCCCAACCGGGTCGGCGAGGTACATAATGTGTGAGAAATATGGATCACACGCAGAGGTGTTATGTGATGAGTGGGAACGAATGACTGTGCATGATGGGGAAAAGTTCCCACGAGTAGGCAGTTTTAGTCCTGAGGTGTTGCAAAATTTAAGGAGAAGGATATGTCTAATTAAATCCGGGAAGCAGCGGATCAGACATTATGATTATTTAGTTATGGCAACAAGAAGGAGAGATACAAAGAGGATTGGCTCAAGCGGCTGGTCCAAACTCTATCAGGAAACTGATAGCCACCACACCACCACCACCATACATAACGGGAGAGAAAGTGGCTACAGAGAATGGCACACTGGTATATGATAAAAGTGCACTTAATAAATGTATAAATGTTAAGAGTAATGTAGATAATTGTATCGATACCAATGCTAACCCATGCAAGTTGTACCCTGTTTTAAACTTTCCCCAGGATTGCGACCAGGAAGATGAGCCTACCACAATATCGGCACTCTCTCTAGTAGCCACCATACAAGAGACTACAGTGGGCACGGCCCAACCAGTAAGAGCAGTAACAAAGGCCCCTAGTGGAGGGACAGGTGAGGTCGTGTCGGCAGGTAAGTACGGCACTGTACACTACACAGGATCAATGACACCACATATTGTAGAATCAACCCAGAGTGATGTTATTGAACTTAATCCTGTCAGGGTAATTGCGGTCCCAAATGGGAAAACTGACACTTCGGGAGTCACTCCTGTCAGAAACATTGCAATGCACTGTCCCTTTTCCCGAACAGAATTAAGGTCAATGATGTCTGAATTCCCGGATCCTAGGAAAGATCTAGTTGCAAGCCAGAGGTACATTAGAGAACTAGGTAACTCTGCAGAACCCATTAACAAAGATTGGCGGACACTGCTGAGGGCATGCTTGCCCTCCAATGTCGACTCTGCGAAATTTATCTCTGATTGTAAGTAAGACGAAGAGGTACCACTCACTGATGAGTACAATCAGGACAATGTAAAAAGGATCAACCTGCAGTTAGGAGTATATTTCCCAGCTGTTGTCAAGTGGAACAAAATCTTCTCCATAAGACAAAAAGAGGGGGAAACTGCTTCTGAGTATTTCCATCGGGCACTGCAGGAAATGGCTAAGTACACGGGTATAGAAGACATTAAGACAAATGTGCATCATTCGAAAGTAGCAGTTTCTGTGTTAATGGATGGTTTAAAAGAAGCATTGAGAACTAGGGTACAGACCACAAACCCAAATTGGAGAGGTATGTCGGTGGCTGCTTTGGGAGAGACCGCTATTGGGCATGATCGGAACATCACCAGACACAGGGAGTCACAGGGCGACAAGCTGATGGCAGTAAGCATACAAGCTCTTACAACAAGGCCACTTCAGCATAAGCCCCAGACCCCTGTGGGTAAGTCAAATGTGGTAACTTGTTATAACTGTAACCAGGAGGGACATTATGCACGGAGTTGTATGTTTAAAAACACACCAAAGGAATATCAAACCCCTAGACAACGACATGACACACGAAATTGGGATCAAGGACCGCAGAGACGGAGTTATGAGCCACATACAGGGGAAACAAGAAGGTACCCACCAAAAAGAGACTGGCAAGTCTCTGACAATTCCCAGTCAATCCCCCCACATGTTGTAGCTGCCAACGCGCTGCGGGGAGGTCACCACACACAATAGGGGTGGGGCCACACCTGTAGTCTGCAACCAGTGAAATTAATTGCGAGCCTTGGCAGTGAACCCGAGGTCACAATTGATGTAGCTGGTAGATCTCTACCTTTCCTTGTAGATACGGGGGCGGCCAAGTCAGTGATAAATTCAACAGTGGGTATGAAGACCACTGGTAGAACAATTCCAGCCATGGGAGTAACGGGAGTAGTACAACACTACCCTTTAAGCAAACCAGCAGAGATTACGATAGGGCCGTTGCATACCAAGCACTCCTTTTTGATGGCTGTATCGGCTCCGACTAATCTGCTTGGGAGAGATTTACTGTGCAAAATGGGGTGTGTCATATATTGCACTCCTGAAGGTGTGTTTTCGGATATACCCAAGAACCACGCTCAGGAAGTGCAGGATATGCTAGATTCCCCACAAAGGTTAATGACGCATACTGCTGTTACAGATAGGTGTCCGTCCAAGGTAGAGGAAATGATTTCCCAGATACCGGAATCACTTTGGACCAAGGATGGACAAGACACTGGATTAATGGCAAATGTAGCTCCTGTAGTCGTTCAAGTAAAAGATGGTAGGATAGCTCTAAAAATCCCACAGTATCCTCTGAAGCCAGAGGTGGAGTTAGGAGTTTACCCAGTAATAGAGCGCTTGATACAACAGGGCATTCTGGTTAGGACGTCCAGCACTGCCAATAGTCCCATCTTCCCTGTGAAAAAGAGTGGGGGGAGGGGTTACAGGCTAGTGCAGGATCTAAGGGGGATCAACAAAATAGTTGAGAGCCAATTCCCCGTAGTGCCAAATCCAGCTGTCATCCTTATGCAAATCCCTCCCACTGCGAAATTTTTCACTGTAATTGACCTCTGCTCCGCCTTCTTCTCGGTACCTCTGCACCCTGACAGTCAATATTTGTTTGCATTTACATATAGAGGAGTACAGTACACCTGGACTCGTTTACCACAAGGTTTCATTGACAGCCCAAGTATTTTCTCACAGGCTTTGCATGATTGTTTACAATCCTTTCAACCTGAGAGTGGATCAATATTAATACAGTATGTAGACGACTTACTGCTGTGTTCTGATTCACTCGAATCGTCCTTGAGAGATACGAAGCAGCTTCTGCTTCATCTTTCAGATACAGGACACAAGGTTTCAAAGGATAAGTTACAATTATGCCAGACCAAGGTAAAATATTTGGGGCATTGTTTAACACAAGGACTGAGACACCTCACCACTGATAAGAGTACAGGCGATTCGCGACATGACTCTGCCACAAACCCAGCAACAGATTCGCACGTTCTTAGGAATGTCTGGGTACTGTCGTAACTGGATCCCAGGATTTTCCATACTAGCCCTACCTTTGCAGGAGATGGTCTCATCAAACAAACCAGATCGGATCTCGCATACAGATGAGTCCGAGCTGGCATTTGAGAGACTTAAACAGTGCCTAACGCAGGCACCAGCATTAGGTATGCCAGATTATGGGAAACCCTTTGAACTGTACGGAACGGAAAGTGCTGGGTGTGCGGCAGGTGTCTTAACCCAGAAGCATGGTGATGCCAGCAGGCCGGTAGCCTACTACAGCGCTCAGCTAGACACGGTAGCGCGATCCCTCCCCACATGCTTGCGAAGTGTTGCAGCTATAGCATTACTAGTGAGTAAAAGCGAAGATGTAGTGCTAGGACACAACCTGACCATACACACACCTCATGCAGTGTCAGCTTTATTAAATTCTGCCCAGACCAGCCACGTCTCATCTGCACGGTTTACAAGGTGGGAGTTCGCACTAATGGCCCCTGTAAACATCACCATAAAGAGATGCAGTGCACTTAATCCGGCAACGTATCTCCCAGGTGTGCCTGGACAGGCACAAAGGGTGGAGGATGAGAATGATGGTGAAGGAGGATTTAGTTCAGACACTGACACACATGATTGTATGGAATATTTGACCCAAAATTTCACGGCAAGGCCTGACATCAGTGACAATCCACTGGAAGATGTAGATTTTACTTTCTACACTGACGGTAGTTGCCATAGACAGACGGACTCGGGAGACTTGTGTACTGGATACGCAGTCGTAGATGACAAAGGTACCATAGAAGCGGAACCCCTGGGCCCACCACACTCAGCACAAGTTGCTGAGCTGGTTGCCCTAACCAGAGCGTGTGAATTGGCTAAAGGTAAGTCAGCCAATATCTACACGGATTCTAGGTATGCCTTTGGAGTAGTGCATGATTTCGGGGCCCTATGGCGCCTTAGAAATTTCATGACGGCAGCTGGCACACCCGTGGCGCATGCAACACACATCAAAAGACTCCTAGCAGCGATACAGGAACCTGACAGAGTGGCTGTTATCAAGTGTAAAGCTCACACATATAGCCAAGACCCAGTGTCACTTGGTAACAGCCGAACAGACGAAGCTGCAAAATCAGCAGCCAGTACCCCCATGCAGACAGACACCACACAACTGATGGTATTTAATACTGTAAACACACAGAAATTATATGAATGCAAAATTTGTGTTCACCACAAGAAAAGGCAGTTTGGAGGTCAAAAGGATATGTCCAGGAGTCCTCAAGACTCTGGACAGATGGACAGGGTAAGCCAGTGGCACCCAGAGCATACCTTCCAAGTTTAGCGGAGGCGGCACATGGGCTGACTCATCTAGGCAAAGAAGGAATGTGTAAGTTGGTAAGAGCTTATTGGTGCGCGCCAGGATTTTCTTCCCATGCGGGTAAAAAAGAGCGATGACATGTCTCACCTGCTTGAGGAAAAATATAGGAAAGGCAATACCAACGGAGCCATCCCATATCCCTCCTACAGATGGTCCTTTCCAGGTAATACAAATTGATTTCATACAATTGCCACCTTGTAGAAATTTAAAGTATGTATTGGTTTGTATTGATGTGTTTTCAAATTGGGTTGAAGCATTCCCCGCTGCCACAAATACCGATACGTTTACTGCAAAGAAAATTGTGCAGGAATTTGTGTGCAGGTATGGTATCCCTAGAATAATTGAAAGTGATAGGGGTACCCATTTTACAGGTGAAGTCTTTCAGGTAATGTGTAAATTAATGGGAATTAATAGTAAGCTGCATACTCCGTACCGCCCCCAGGCGAGTGCGAAAGTGGAAAGAGTAAACAGCGATATTAAGAACAAGTTGAGCAAAGTGATGGCTGAAACAGGATTGTTGTGGCCGGAAGCTTTGACAATTGTATTGTATAGCATCAGAACCACTCCCAGGTCCCCTCTTAATCTGTCTCCCTTTGAAATTCTGTTTGGTCGACAACCCCATGTAATGATTGATCCCCAGGATGATTTGAAATGTAACTGTAAAGTATCTGGTTAAGATGAGTAAGCAGTTAAGGAATCAAAACGACAACTTAAAGCTAGTGATTCCTGATCTACCAGACAGTAATTGTCATGACATTGAACCTGGGGATTATGTAATGATTCAAAACTTTCTACGCTCAGGTTGCCTTATTGACAGATGGGAAGGACCATATCAAGTCTTACTGACCAGCACGACAGCGTTAAAGGTTGCCGAGAGAGAGACTTGGGTCCATTCGTCTCACTGTAAGAAGGTCGCTGACCCAGAGAGGTCCCGTGACAAAGAACAGACGGTAGAGGAAATTGTATCGTTAGAGTGTCTGTTCCAGGAAGGTTGAGACGGCACCTGAGCACGGAAAACAATAAGATCGGAGGCGGTTGCCGAGCCAGATTTCTTTTTCCCTTTTGTTATTTTCTCCAGTTCCCATCTCCCTCCTTTTATTCTCCCCCCTTCTTATTCTTCTCCTTTCCCTCCTCTAAGATGGACTTGCCCCAAGAGACTGTGTTCCGGATTTTCCTGTTGACCCTGTTGTTGACCAGAGCAGTCTGTTTCGGTGAGAGTACCAGAGAGGCCAAAGAGGGATCTGGAATGAGTTCTGATGATCAGGATGGAGGCGTAGAATTCCAAGAGCAACACAATCACCGAGCAAAGGCGAGTATCAGAAAACGATCTGGTAGCCATGACATTAATAGACATTGTGAAGGATTGTTAGCTGAAGAGAATTGCATCTGTAGAAATTGTAAAAATATAGTTGAGGACGGTTGCATCAAGCAATGTCAGTCCAGTTTTAATATCAACATGGACCGGCATCCATTGGGTGACTATCACTCATTGGTGGGTAAAGTGTTAAATCAGACAGACTGTTGGGTATGCTCACAAGTACCTCAAGGTCATAGAAAGTCAGGACTAGTGCCATATCCTTTAACGGTAGATGAGGTACTTGAGTTAAAGGGTGGGAGACCGGTGGACAAGAGATTTAATATTTCTAGTCCTCCTAGTTTGAAGCTCCACCAATACCATGTAGATAGGTCCCTAATATGTTTTAACATTTCCAATCCCCGAAAGCCGGGAAATTGGGAAGTGTCATGGAACAACCAAACCATGACATTCTCGCACAGAGCCGACAGAATGCCCCTAGACTCAGAACTTATACGCCAAATAGCCGACAGTGGAAAATATTTCCGGTATAGGTACACTCTAGGAAGAAGGATCATGCGAGTTGGAGAAGTATCACCAGGATACTGTGCACATGTCATACAGCCTGATACGTGTACTAAACAGATGAGAGCATTAGGGATAGGACTGTTTTCATGGAAGGTTTGTAATATGGTTATGTCATTTTCCATCCCATATGTCCTCCCCGATAATGCATATTTCATATGCAGGAGGAAGGCGTATAAGTGGCTTGCCCCAAACTCAGAGGGATTGTGTTACGTTGGAAAAGTATTGCCTGAAGTAATGACCATTACCCACAACAAAATGAAAGACATTCACCGCAGTGCCTAAGCTGCTTACACTCACACTCATTATGAACACATCGTTAAAAGACACCTTGTAGATAGGACAGAGCATGCGGCCTCTGATTTGATTCACGAATCCACCGGGATTCAATTCCTTCTCGCGGTAGATATCACCCGTACCGCCAGAGGAGTTATAAATTATAGGTATATTACTGCGCTAGCGAACCTGATAGACAATATCACCGAGATGTATGATGACACCTTCAGGTATACTGGGAGAGAGCTGCAAGCCTACAAAACGGAGCTGGTCCAGCATAGAATGGTTCTCAATTACCTCACAGCGGTAACAGGCGGGTATTGTGTCACCCTAGCAACTCAGTATGGCGTGAAATGTTGTACATATATCACTAACAGCACTGAGGACCCAACCGAGGTTATAGATCGAAAAATGGACGATATATTGCAATTAAAGTGGGAGTTTCGAAGGAGGCACAACCTTACACTCGCTGCTGTAGGTAATGAATTGACTGGCTGGGTGTCATGGTTGAACCCACGAAATTGGTTTTCAGGTTTAGGCGAATGGGCTCAAGGAGTTATCATAGATGTAGGAAAATTCCTCTTGTGTATCCTGGGAGTTATCATATTGATTGGTCTGGTATTCAGATGTGTTCGGAGTTTAATGAATTGCAAGCGTAGTACCAAGGTGATGAGTTTGAGGAGCGAGGGCATTGTAACAACAACTAGTTTAATTTATGACCCGTCAATCGAGACAATGTTGTGATGGACGGTGGAATCACATTTTGTTTCTTTCACCCGTTTCTCCTTTGATTTTCTCCGAGGTACCAAGAGATCCACCTGGAAGAAGAATTTGATGACCTTTTATACAGACCACTGATGAACTGTGTCACAGACACCTAATAAGCTTTTAGAGACTGTAATTTTTTTTATGGACACTTGAAGAAGCTTTGTTTGCTGATAAAGCGCAGAGCTACAGTAAAGATACGACAATCCGGACAAGACATCAACAAGACCCCAATCGGCGACTGCATACTAAATCTCATATAAAATTATACGAATGCATTTATAACGCATGTTTCTTATCTTCATCTCTACCATCTTCAGGTAATGACACACATAGGCGACAGGGAATATAGACCCATATATCAGCACTCACATATTCTCCCCCTTCATGTATCATCAACTAATGTGCACCCCATTTGTTGTAACCAAAAGCCGAAAAGAGCTCGGTAGAGTTTGACAGCCCATCCACAGACCCTTGATACGGGATAAGAAGGATTCAATGTATACTTCGCAATACCTCGAAGCTTGATTTAGAACACGTACGGCACGATGATACATGACCCCTCAGACATGGATTTCATACACACATGCTTTTACTATCTCACTAGGTCATACCTTTCTCACCTTCTCCTCTCCTCCCTACTCCCAATCATAATGAGGTATTTACATGATGACATATATATTTTTCTGTTTGAATTGTTTTAGATAGTGGCAGTTATTGGTGACTGCCAAAGGGTGGATTGTCAAAGTCTAAAAATATCATGCTTCACATTGCCTTGTACTAACCCCAATGCACATGCCCGCTGCTCGTGCACTCAGTCTACCGTACGTGCACATGTCCGCAAATTGCGTAAACTCGCCCCGGCAGTTACGCGCGTGATATGCGTATTTACGGTAGAGTTTGTGAGCTTGTAGCTGGCGACTCGTTTATAGCATAGTTAACCCATATAGCGTGTTTTGTAGATAATGTTCCCCTTAATAATGTCTGCAACTATGTTTAGTGTAAGTGGTTCATGGACATGGGGATCCCTCTTTGCATGATACGAAGGGTCAGGCAAAGGTTGAACGGTGGTGTCTAGTATCAAACGGAAGAGTATTTTATTAGAAACATTCCGGTGTTGGTTAGGAAGAGATTAATCGCTCCTGCGTATAGTTATGTTTAAAAGAAGTTTATGGACATTTACTATATTTGCAGTTCATTATCCATGCGGCGGGAATCCTGAGGATACCTCCCACCTGAGCAGTTTGAAATAGTCACAGCCCACCTGTTCGAATCCACCTATGACCTTTTGTTATAATGCAGAGACACATTCCTGTGTCCAATGAACAATGAGATTGTAGGGCCCATTGTAGTGTACTGTATGTTGTGTATATAAGGACCCCCATAGATAGACCAGCACTCACTTCTCTCTACAAAGGTTTTCACGGTGAAAAGCTGAGGGCTGGTTTCCAGAACGCGCTTGCGACTCATTCCCACGTGTGTAAGTTCTCTGTGGCCATTTTGTTATCCGTTTAGGTTTGCCAATTATTCTCTTTCTGTTTACTTGTATTTGCGATCGTTCGCTATTGTTTATATTTCTGTTATGTTATTCTGTTTAGTTATTAATGTTAGATCTGTAGTGTATAAGCTGTAACTGTTTTTTTTTTCCCTTTTACATACTAAAATCATCTTATAAAGGTGTTGGAACCTTACTAAAGTATTGTGTGTTTACTAAGGGTTTCTGAGCATCTCAATCGCTCAAACAGCTTGCTTAAATCACAAGGTTAACTAGTGTTACTTCATTACAGTATCTCGGTATTAAGGTTTACAGTATAGGCATATTCTGTGTTTAAGGTTTAAAAGGTTATTGACTGTGTGTGCGCTAGCTGTGTGTATTCCGTACACCCAGCGCGGCGTGTGTACGTAACTTGCGTACCACGTGCGAGGCCTTTGTAAGCAAATAGCGTACGCAGTGCGTAGCACGTGCACGTGGTTTAGCGGCCATTACGGCTCCACGGTATTAGTATATAGCTTATGTTAAAAGGTAAATATTTAGCTTTATCAATCTCTCTAAGCTAAAGAAATTCATAAACCATCATCAAAACACATTGGAAGAAAAACAACATACCAATTAACATATAGGGGTATATGCAATTGCGGTCGAATTGCCGCAAATGTCGAAAAACGGGGCATTTTCGACACAAAAAAAAAATTTGACAATGCAATACAGTACTTTTCAACAAAAAAACGGACGTTTCAGATTCGACTTTTTGAAATTCGACAGTTATCAAATTCGACATGTCTGCAATGGTAAAAATGCGGCTTTTCGACAAAAGTATATTCAATTGAAGAATGTCGATTCGACAACAGTGCTTTTCGACAGTAATTTCGGCAATTTCATTCTGCCTCACTTTGCTGGCGGAATCTATGTTTTTTTTTATTGCTAATAGCATATCTGTTTATATTAGAATGGATTATGTACTTGGTTTGTCTATTAGGAGCCACAAGTATTATTTATATATTTTTTAAAAGAATATATTTTTTTTTAACTGACCAAAATAATATGGAGAGATCAGAGCATGGTTTTCAGTGGGAAGGGGTGGGAATGGTTTCAAATCAAGAAAAAAAATGCGTGGGGTCCCCCCTCCTAAGCATAACCAGCCTCGGGCTCTTTGAGACGGTCCTGGTTGTAAAAATATGGGGGGGGGAATTATAGGGGATCCCCCGTATTTTCACAGCCAGCACCGGGCTCTTCGTCCGGTCCTAGTGCCAAAAATACGGGGGACAAAAAGCGTAGGAGTCCCCCGTATTTTTAACACCAGCACCAGGCTCCACTAGTCAGAGAGATAATGCCACAGCCGGGGGACACTTTTATATCGGTCCCTGCGGCCGTGGCATTAAATCACTAGCTAGTCACCCCTGGCCGGGGTACCCTGGAGGAGTGGGGACCCCTTAAATCAAGGGGTCCGCCCCCTCCAGCCACCCAAGGGCCAGGGATGAAGCCCGAGGCTGTCCCCCCCATCCATGGGCTGCGGATGGGAGGCTGACAGCCAAGTGACACAAAGAAAGAATATTGTTTTTTGTAGCAGAACTACAAGTCCCAGCAAGCCTCCCACGCAAGCTGGTACTTGGAGAACCACAAGTACCAGCATGCGGGGGGGAAACGGGCCCGCTGGTATCTGTAGTTCTACTACAAAAAAATACCCAAATAAAAACAGTACACGCACACCGTGAAAGTAAATAAGATTTTACTTACCGATAAATCTATTTCTCGGAGTCCGTAGTGGATGCTGGGGTTCCTGAAAGGACCATGGGGAATAGCGGCTCCGCAGGAGACAGGGCACAAAAAGTAAAGCTTTTTCCGATCAGGTGGTGTGCACTGGCTCCTCCCCCTATGACCCTCCTCCAGACTCCAGTTAGGTACTGTGCCCGGACGAGCGTACACAATAAGGGAGGATTTTGAATCCCGGGTAAGACTCATACCAGCCACACCAATCACACCGTACCACTTGTGATCTAAACCCAGTTAACAGTATGATAACAGCGGAGCCTCTGAAAGATGGCTTCCTTCAACAATAACCCGAATTAGTTAACAATAACTATGTACAATTTATGCAGATAATCCGCACTTGGGATGGGCGCCCAGCATCCACTACGGACTCCGAGAAATAGATTTATCGGTAAGTAAAATCTTATTTTCTCTATCGTCCTAGTGGATGCTGGGGTTCCTGAAAGGACCATGGGGATTATACCAAAGCTCCCAAACGGGCGGGAGAGTGCGGATGACTCTGCAGCACCGAATGAGAGAACTCCAGGTCCTCCTTAGCCAGAGTATCAAATTTGTAAAATTTTACAAACGTGTTCTCCCCTGACCACGTAGCTGCTCGGCAAAGTTGTAATGCCGAGACCCCTCGGGCAGCCGCCCAAGATGAGCCCACCTTCCTTGTGGAGTGGGCCTTTACAGATTTAGGCTGTGGCAGGCCTGCCACAGAATGTGCAAGTTGGATTGTGCTACAGATCCAACGAGCAATCGTCTGCTTAGACGCCGGAGCACCCATCTTGTTGGGTGCATACAATATAAACAACGAGTCAGATTTTCTGACTCCAGCTGTCCTTGCAATATATATTTTTAATGCTCTGACAACGTCCAGTAACTTGGAGTCCTCCAAGTCACTTGTAGCCGCAGGCACTACAATAGGCTGGTTCAGATGAAATGCTGACACCACCTTAGGGAGAAAATGCGGACGAGTCCGCAGTTCTGCCCTGTCCGAATGGAAAATCAGATATGGGCTTTTGTAAGATAAAGCTGCCAATTCTGACACTCTCCTGGCAGAAGCCAGGGCTATAAGCATGGTCACTTTCCATGTGAGATATTTCAAATCCACCTTTTTTAGTGGTTCAAACCAATGAGATTTTAGGAAATCCAAAACCACATTGAGATCCCACGGTGCCACTGGAGGCACCACAGGAGGCTGTATATGCAGCACTCCCTTAACAAAGGTCTGGACTTCAGGGACTGAAGCCAATTCTTTTTGAAAGAAAATCGACAGGGCCGAAATTTGAACCTTAATAGATCCCAATTTGAGACCCATTGACAATCCTGATTGCAGGAAATGTAGGAATCGACCCAGTTGAAATTCCTCCGTCGGAGCACTCCGAACTTCGCACCACGCAACATATTTTCGCCAAATTCGGTGATAATGTTGCACGGTTACTTCCTTCCTTGCTTTAATCAAAGTAGGAATGACTTCTTCCGGCATGCCTTTTTCCTTTAGGATCCGGCGTTCAACCGCCATGCCGTCAAACGCAGCCGCGGTAAGTCTTGAAACAGACAGGGACCCTGCTGAAGCAAGTCCCTCCTTAGAGGTAGAGGCCACGGATCTTCCGTGATCATCTCTTGAAGTTCCGGGTACCAAGTCCTTCTTGGCCAATCCGGAACCACTAGTATCGTTCTTACGCCTCTTTGCCGTATAATTCTCAATACTTTTGGTATGAGAGGCAGAGGAGGAAACACATACACCGACTGGTACACCCAAGGCGTTACCAGCGCGTCCACAGCTATTGCCTGCGGATCTCTTGACCTGGCGCAATACCTGTCCAGTTTTTTGTTGAGGCGAGACGCCATCATGTCCACCATTGGTCTTTCCCAACGGGTTACCAGCATGTGGAAGACTTCTGGATGAAGTCCCCACTCTCCCGGGTGAAGATCGTGTCTGCTGAGGAAGTCTGCTTCCCAGTTGTCCACTCCCGGGATGAACACTGCTGACAGTGCTATCACATGATTCTCTGCCCAGCGAAGAATCCTTGCAGCTTCTGCCATTGCACTCCTGCTTCTTGTGCCGCCCTGTCTGTTCACATGGGCGACTGCCGTGATGTTGTCCGACTGGATCAACACCGGTTTTCCCTGAAGCAGAGGTTCTGCCTGGCTTAGAGCATTGTATATTGCTCTTAGTTCCAGAATGTTTATGTGAAGAGACGTTTCCAGGCTCGTCCATACTCCCTGGAAGTTTCTTCCTTGTGTGACTGCTCCCCAGCCTCTCAGGCTGGCGTCCGTGGTCACCAGGATCCAATCCTGTATGCCGAATCTGCGGCCCTCCAATAGATGAGCACTCTGCAACCACCACAGAAGAGACACCCTTGTCCTTGGAGACAGGGTTATCCGCAGGTGCATCTGAAGATGCGACCCTGACCATTTGTTCAACAGATCCCTTTGGAAAATTCTTGCGTGGAATCTGCCGAATGGAATAGCTTCGTAAGAAGCCACCATTTTTCCCAGGACTCTTGTGCATTGATGTACAGACACCTTTCCTGGTTTTAGGAGGTTCCTGACAAGCTCGGATAACTCCTTGGCTTTTTCCTCCGGGAGAAAAACCTTTTTCTGAACCGTGTCCAGAATCATCCCTAGGAACAGCAGACGAGTTGTCGGCATTAACTGGGATTTTGGAATATTCAGAATCCACCCGTGCTGTTTTAGCACTTCCTGAGACAGTGCTAATCCCATCTCTAGCTGTTCTCTGGACCTCGCCCTTATTAGGAGATCGTCCAAGTATGGGATAATTAATACGCCTTTTCTTCGAAGAAGAATCATCATCTCGGCCATTACCTTTGTAAAGATCCGAGGTGCCGTGGACAATCCGAACGGCAGCGTCTGAAACTGATAGTGACAGTTTTGTACAACGAACCTGAGGTACCCCTGGTGTGAGGGGTAAATTGGAACGTGGAGATACGCATCCTTGATGTCCAAGGATACCATAAAGTCCCCCTCTTCCAGGTTCGCTATCACTGCTCTGAGTGACTCCATTTTGAACTTGAACTTCTTTATGTACAGGTTCAAGGACTTCAGATTTAGAATAGGCCTTACCGAGCCATCCGGCTTCGGTACCACAAAAAGAGTGGAATAATACCCCTTCCCTTGTTGCAGAAGAGGTACCTTGACTATCACCTGCTGAGAGTACAGCTTGTGAATGGCTTCCAACACCGTCTCCCTTTCGGAGGGGGACGTTGGTAAAGCAGACTTCAGGAAACGGCGAGGTGGATCTGTCTCTAATTCCAACCTGTATCCCTGAGATATTATCTGCAGGATCCAGGGATCTACTTGCGAGTGAGCCCACTGCGCGCTGTAATTTTTGAGACGACCCCCCACGGTCCCCGAGTCCGCTTGAGAAGCCCCAGCGTCATGCTGAGGCTTTTGTAGAAGCCGGGGAGGGCTTCTGATCCTGGGAAGGAGCTGCGTGTTGCTGTCTCTTCCCTCGACCTTTGCCTCGTGGCAGATATGAATAGCCCTTTGCTCTCTTATTTTTAAAGGAACGAAAGGGCTGCGGTTGAAAAGTCGGTGCCTTTTTCTGTTGGGGAGTGACTTGAGGTAGAAAGGTGGATTTCCCGGCTGTAGCCGTGGCCACCAAATCTGATAGACCGACTCCAAATAACTCCTCCCCTTTATACGGCAAAACTTCCATATGCCGTTTTGAATCCGCATCGCCTGTCCACTGTCGCGTCCATAAAGCTCTTCTGGCCGAAATGGACATAGCACTTACCCGTGATGCCAGTGTGCATATATCCCTCTGTGCATCACGCATATAAAGAAATGCATCCTTTATTTGTTCTAACGACAGTAAAATATTGTCCCTGTCCAGGGTATCAATATTTTCAATCAGGGATTCTGACCAAACTACCCCCGCACTGCCCATCCAGGCAGTCGCTACAGCTGGTCGTAGTATAACACCTGCATGTGTGTATATACTTTTTTGGATATTTTCCATCCTCCTATCTGATGGATCTTTAAGTGCGGCCGTCTCAGGAGAGGGTAACGCCACTTGTTTAGATAAGCGTGTTAGCGCCTTGTCCACCCTAGGAGGTGTTTCCCAGCGCTCCCTAACCTCTGGCGGGAAAGGGTATAATGCCAATAATTTCTTTGAAATTATCAGCTTTTTATCAGGGGCAACCCACGCTTCATTACACACGTCATTTAGTTCTTCTGATTCAGGAAAAACTATAGGTAGTTTTTTCATACCCCACATAATACCCTGTTTAGTGGTACCTGTAGTATCAGCTAAATGTAACGCCTCCTTCATTGCCAAAATCATATAACGTGTGGCCCTACTGGAAAATACGGTTGATTCGTCACCGTCACCACTGGAGTCATCGCCTGTGTCTGGGTCTGTGTCGACCGACTGAGGCAAAGGGCGTTTCACAGCCCCTGACGGTGTTTGAGTCGCCTGGACAGGCACTAATTGATTGTCCGGCCGTCTCATGTCGTCAAACGACTGCTTTAGCGTGTTGACACTATCCCGTAGTTCCATAAATAAAGGCATCCATTCCGGTGTCGACCCCCTAGGAGGTGACATCCCCATATTTGGCAATTGCTCCGCCTCCACACCAATATCGTCCTCATACATGTCGACACACACGTACCGACACACAGCAGACACACAGGGAATGCTCCTAATGAAGACAGGACCCACTAGCCCTTTGGGGAGACAGAGGGAGAGTTTGCCAGCACACACCAAAAGCGCTATATATATATACCAGGGATAGCCTTATAATAAGTGCTCCCCTATAGCTGCTTTGTTATATAAAAATATCGCCATAAATTTGCCCCCCCTCTCTGTTTTACCCTGTTTCTGTAGTGCAGTGCAGGGGAGAGACCTGGGAGCCGTCCTGACCAGCGGAGCTGTGAGAGGAAATGGCGCCGTGTGCTGAGGAGATAGGCCCCGCCCCTTTTCCGGCGGGCTCGTCTCCCGCTATTTTGAGAAATCAGGCAGGGGTTAAATATCTCCATATAGCCTCTAGGGCTATATGTGAGGTATTTTTAGCCTTTATAGGTACTCATTTGCCTCCCAGGGCGCCCCCCTCCCAGCGCCCTGCACCCTCAGTGACTGCCGTGTGAAGTGTGCTGAGAGGAAAATGGCGCACAGCTGCAGTGCTGTGCGCTACCTTTAGAAGACTGCAGGAGTCTTCAGCCGCCGATTCTGGACCTCTTCTGTCTTCAGCATCTGCAAGGGGGCCGGCGGCGCGGCTCCGGTGACCATCCAGGCTGTACCTGTGATCGTCCCTCTGGAGCTTGATGTCCAGTAGCCAAGAAGCCAATCCATCCTGCACGCAGGTGAGTTGACTCCTTCTCCCCTCAGTCCCTCGCTGCAGTGATCCTGTTGCCAGCAGGAATCACTGTAACATAAAAAACCTAGCTAAACTTTCTCTAAGCAGCTCTTTAGGAGAGCCACCTAGATTGCACCCTTCTCGGCCGGGCACAAAAATCTAACTGGAGTCTGGAGGAGGGTCATAGGGGGAGGAGCCAGTGCACACCACCTGATCGGAAAAAGCTTTACTTTTTGTGCCCTGTCTCCTGCGGAGCCGCTATTCCCCATGGTCCTTTCAGGAACCCCAGCATCCACTAGGACGATAGAGAAAAACTTTATTACATACATGCCGACGCACACATACTTACCTATGTTGACACGAGGTTCAGTCCACTTCTCCAAGTAGAATCCACGGTGTACCTGAAAATAAAATTATACTCACCAAAATCCAGTGTAGATCGGTCCTCTTCTGTTTTGTAATACACGTACTTGGCAAAAAAACAAACCGCATTACCCAGACCACGCACTGAAATGGGTCCCATGTTAACACATGGGACCCCTTTCCCTAAATGACGTGACTCCTGTCACAGAAGGTCCCTTCAGCCAATCAGGGAGTGCCACGTCGTGGCACTCTCCTGATTAGCTGTGCGCGTCTGAGCTGTCAGGCGGCACATCGCACAGCCGCTCCATTATCTTCAATGGTGGGAACTTTGCGGTCAGCGGTGAGGTTACTCGCGGTCAGCGGCTGACCGCGAGTGACCTCACCGCTGACCGCAAAGTTCCCACTGTCCCCCGTATTTTTTTTGCACCAGGACCGGACGTAGAGCCCGGTGCTGGTTGTGAAAATACGGGGGATCCCCTGTCAATTTTTCCCCCGTATTTTTACAACCAGGACCGGCTCAAAGAGCCGAGGCTGGTTATGCTTAGTAGGGGGGACCCCACGCAATCTTTTTCTGGGTTTTTTAAACATTTTTGTGCCGTTCAAAAAGTCGAATCCAGGACGCACATATCCGTCAATTGGTCCATTTTTCGACAGCGGGACGGGACTATCGAATCCGTTTTTTATTGAATATGTCGAATTCGGGTCCCAGCGGGAGGGTATGTGCCAGCGGGAGGGTATGTGACTGTCTAATTATGTCGAATTTAAAAACGGTCGCATTCCAGACGGAATTCGACCGCAATTGCATATACCCCATAGCCTGTTGCAATAATTAGTGCTTTGATGGTGCGCTAACCACAATGAGCCAGCAAATAGATCTTAAATAATAATAGAAACATGTAACAGGCACACCAGAGATAAGAAACGCGTTCTTCAGCTTTCTCTCCCAAAGGGTGACCTAGAGGTACAATAACATAACCAAAAATAATAATATCCAGAATGATGGTGACTACAAATCCTTTGCCTAAAGGATTTAGAAATAAATGTAAATCAGGCATGCTCAATGTTTATTGTACACCGATATAACGCTGCCCTGCGTTACTCACACACTGTATACATAGAAACATAGAATTTGACGGCAGATAAGAACCACTTGGCCCATCTAGTCTGCCCCTTTTTTATTTTATCCTTTAGGTAATCTCAACCCTTTTTTAACCTTAATTCTTTGTAAGGATATTCATATGCCTGTCCCAAGCATGTTTAAATTGCCCTACAGTCTTAGCCTCTACCGCCTCTGATGGGAGGCTATTCCATTTATCCACTACCCTTGCTGTGAAATAATTTTTCCTTAAATTTCCCCTGAACCCCCCCCCCCCCCCCCCCCCCATCCAGTCTCAATGTACGCCCTCGGGTTCTAATACTTCTTTTCCTTTGAAGAATGTTTCCCTCCTGAACTTTGTTAAGACCCTTGATATATTTGAAAGTTTCTATCATGTCCCCCCTTTCCCTTCTCTCCTCCAAACTATACATATTAAGATCTTTTAGCCTTTCCGGGTACGTTTTGTGATGTAGGCCATGCACCATTTTAGTTGCCCTTCTTTGTACACTCTCTAATGTATTTATATCCTTCTGGAGATAGGGTCTCCAGAACTGGACACAGTATTCCAGATGGGGCCGTACCAATGACCTATACAGTGGCATTATCACTTCTTTTTTCCTGCTACTGATTCCTCTCCCTATGCAACCAAGCATCTGACTTGCCTTTCTCATTGCTTTGTTGCATTGCTTTCCTGCCTTCAAGTCACTTGAAATAGTGACTCCTAAATCCCTTTCCTCCTCAGTAGTTTCCATTATAGTACCCTTGATACTATATTTAGCCTTTGGGTTTTTGAGACCCAAGTGCATGATTTTGCATTTTTTAGCATTAAACTGTAGTTGCCACGTTCTTGACCATTTCTCAAGCCTACCTAGGTCATCAATCATTTGTTTTACCCCTCCCGGTGTGTCTACCCTGTTGCATATCTTTGTATCATCTGCAAAAGGGCATACCTTCCCTTCAATACCATCTGCAATGTCACCAACAAAGATATTAAAGAGAACTGGACCAAGTACAGATCCCTGGGGTACTCCACTGGTAACATTTCCCTCCATAGATTGCACTCCATTAACTATGACTGTTTCCTATCCTGCAACCAGGTTCTTATCCATTAAACTGATTTATAATCCACCCCCAGGCTTTCAAGTTTATTTAGCAGTCTGCGATGTGGGACAGTGTCAAACGCCTTACTAAAGTCTAGATATGCTACATCTACAGCTCCCCCTTGATCTATTATTTTCGTCACAGAGTCAAAAAAAGTCAATAAGATTTGTTTGGCATGATCTCCCACCAGTAAATCCATGCTGTTTTGGATCCTGTAAGTGGTTTGATTTAAGATATTCCACTACTCTTTCTTTTAATAGTTTTTCCATTACTTTCCCTACTACTGATGTAAGGCTTACTGGTCTGTAGTTACTTGCTTCTTCCTTGCTTCCACTTTTGTGCAGTGGAACTACATTTGCTCTTTTCCAGTCCTCTGGAATAGCACCTGTATTTAGTGACTGGTTAAATAATTCTGTTAAAGGTGTAACCAGCACATCTTTTAGCTCTTTGAGTATCCTTGGGTGTATCCCATCTGGCCCCATTGATTTATCCACTTTTAGTTTTGAAAGTTCTGTTAGGACCTTCTCCTCTGTAAATATATTTTCATCTACCTTATTTTTATGAATGTCCTTGCAACTTAACTGTGGCCCCATCCCTTCTTCTGTAGTAAATACTGAGCAAAAAATAAGAATTTACTTACCGATAATTCTATTTCTCGGAGTCCGTAGTGGATGCTGGGGTTCCTGAAAGGACCATGGGGAATAGCGGCTCCGCAGGAGACAGGGCACAAAAAAGTAAAGCTTTACTAGGTCAGGTGGTGTGCACTGGCTCCTCCCCCTATGACCCTCCTCCAGACTCCAGTTAGGTACTGTGCCCGGACGAGCATACACAATAAGGGAGGCATTTTGAATCCCGGGTAAGACTCATACCAGCCACACCAATCACACCGTACAACTTGTGATCTAAACCCAGTTAACAGTATGACAACAGAAAGGGCCTCTTAAAGATGGCTCCTTAACAATAACCCGAATTAGTTAACAATAACTATGTACAAGTATTGCAGATAATCCGCACTTGGGATGGGCGCCCAGCATCCACTACGGACTCCGAGAAATAGAATTATCGGTAAGTAAATTCTTATTTTCTCTATCGTCCTAAGTGGATGCTGGGGTTCCTGAAAGGACCATGGGGATTATACCAAAGCTCCCAAACGGGCGGGAGAGTGCGGATGACTCTGCAGCACCGAATGAGAGAACTCCAGGTCCTCCTTTGCCAGGGTATCAAATTTGTAAAATTTTACAAACGTGTTCTCCCCCGACCACGTAGCTGCTCGGCAGAGTTGTAATGCCGAGACCCCTCGGGCAGCCGCCCAAGATGAGCCCACCTTCCTTGTGTAGTGGGCTTTTACAGTTTTAGGCTGTGGCAGGCCTGCCACAGAATGTGCAAGTTGAATTGTGTTACAAATCCAACGAGCAATCGACTGCTTAGAAGCAGGTGCGCCCAACTTGTTGGGTGCATACAATATAAACAGCGAGTCAGATTTTCTGACTCCAGCCGTCCTTGCAATGTATATTTTTAAGGCTCTGACAACGTCCAACAACTTGGAGTCCTCCAAGTCGCTAGTGGCCGCAGGCACCACAATAGGTTGGTTCAGATGAAATGCTGATACCACTTTAGGGAGAAAATGCGGACGAGTCCGCAGTTCTGCCCTATCCGAATGGAAGATTAGATAAGGACTTTTATAAGATAAAGCCGCCAATTCAGATACTCTCCTGGCAGAGGCCAGGGCTAGTAACATAGTCACTTTCAATGTGAGATATTTCAAATCCACCTTTTTCAATGGTTCAAACCAATGGGATTTGAGGAAATCTAAAACTACATTTAGATCCCACGGTGCCACCGGAGGCACCACAGGAGGCTGTATATGCAGTACTCCCTTGACAAAAGTCTGGACCTCAGGGACAGAGGCCAATTCTTTTTGGAAGAATATTGACAGGGCCGAAATTTGAACCTTAATGGATCCCAATTTGAGACCCATAGATAATCCTGATTGCAGGAAATGTAGGAAACGACCCAGTTGGAATTCCTCCGTCGGAACCCTCCGATCCTCGCACCACGCTACATATTTTCGCCAAATGCGGTGATAATGTTTCACGGTGACTTCCTTCCGTGCCTTAATCAAGGTAGGAATGACTTCTTCTGGAATGCCTTTCCCTTTTAGGATCTGGCGTTCAACCGCCATGCCGTCAAACGCAGCCGCGGTAAGTCTTGAAAAAGACAGGGACCCTGCTGTAGCAGGTCCCTTCTCAGAGGTAGAGGCCACGGTTCGTCCGTGAGCATCTCTTGAAGTTCCGGATACCAAGTCCTTCTCGGCCAAACCGGAACCACTAGTATTGTTCTTACTCTTCTTTGCCGTATGATCTTCAATACCTTTGGTATGAGCGGCAGAGGAGGAAACACATACACTGACTGGTACACCCAAGGAGTTACCAGTGCGTCCACAGCTATTGCCTGTGGATCTCTTGACCTGGCGCAATATTTGTCCAGTTTCTTGTTGAGGCGAGACGCCATCATGTCTACAATTGGTCTTTCCCAACGGTCTATTAACATGTTGAAGACTTCTGGATGTAGACCCCACTCTCCCGGATGAAGATCGTGTCTGCTGAGGAAGTCTGCTTCCCAGTTGTCCACGCCCGGGATGAACACTGCTGACAGTGCTATCACGTGATTCTCCGCCCAGCGAAGAATCTTGGCAGCTTCTGCCATTGCACTCCTGCTTCTTGTGCCGCCCTGCCTGTTTACATGGGCGACCGCCGTGATGTTGTCCGACTGAATCAACACCGGCTTTCCTTGCAGGAGAAGTTCCGCCTGGCTTAGAGCATTGTAGATTGCTCTTAGTTCCAGAATGTTTATGTGAAGAGACTTTTCCAGACTCGTCCATACTCCCTGGAAGTTTCTTCCTTGTGTGACTGCTCCCCAGCCTCTCAGGCTGGCGTCCGTGGTCACCAGGATCCAATCCTGAATGCCGAATCTGCGGCCTTCTAATAGGTGAGCCTTCTGCAACCACCACAGAAGTGACACCCTTGTCTTTGGTAACAGGGTTATTCGCAGGTGCATCTGCAGATGCGACCCTGACCATTTGTCCAACAGATCCCTTTGGAATATTCTTGCATGGAATCTGCCGAATGGAATTGCTTCGTAAGAAGCCACCATTTTTCCCAGGACTCTTGTGCATTGATGTACTGACACTTTTCCTGGTTTTAGGAGGTTCCTGACCAGATCGGATAACTCCTTGGCTTTTTCCTCTGGAAGGAAAACCTTTTTCTGAACCGTGTCCAGAATCATTCCTAGGAACAGCAGACGAGTTGTCGGGATTAAATGGGATTTTGGAATATTCAGAATCCACCCGTGTTGTCTTAGCACCTCTTGAGATAGTGCTAAAGCTGTCTCCAGCTGTTCTCTGGACCTTGCCCTTATTAGGAGATCGTCCAAGTATGGGATAACTAATACGCCTTTTCTTCGAAGAAGAATCATCATCTCGGCCATTACCTTGGTAAAGACCCGAGGCGCCGTGGACAATCCGAACGGCAGCGTCTGAAACTGATAGTGACAGTTTTGAACAATGAACCTGAGGTACCCCTGGTGTGCGGGGTAAATCGGAACGTGTAGATACGCATCCTTGATGTCCAAGGATACCATAAAGTCCCCTTCTTCCAGGTTCGCTATCACTGCTCTGAGTGACTCCATCTTGAACTTGAACTTTTTTATGTAGAGGTTCAAGGACTTCAGATTTAGAATAGGCCTTACCGAGCCATCCGGCTTCGGTACCACAAATAGAGTGGAATAATACCCCTTTCCTTGTTGTAATAGGGGTACTTTGACTATCACCTGCTGAGCGTACAGCTTGTGAATGGCTTCCAACACCCTCTCCCTTTCGGAAGAGACGGTTGGTAAGGCAGACTTCAGGAAACGATGAGGAGGATCCGTCTCTAATTCCAACCTGTACCCCTGAGATATTATCTGCAGGATCCAGGGGTCTACCTGCGAGTGAGCCCACTGCGCGCTGTAATTTTTGAGACGGCCCCCCACTGTCCCCGAGTCCGCTTGAGAGGCCCCAGCGTCATGCTGAGGTTTTTGCAGGAGCCGGGGAGGGCTTCTGTTCCTGGGAAGGAGCTGCCTGTTGGTGTCTCTTCCCTCTTCCTCTGCCTCGTGGCAGGTACGACAAGCCCTTTGCTCTCTTATTTTTGTAGGAGCGAAAAGGCTGTGGTTGAAAGGTCGGTGCCTTTCTCTGTTGGGGAGTGACTTGAGGTAAAAAAGTGGATTTCCCGGCAGTAGCCGTGGCCACCAAGTCTGATAGACCAACTCCAAATAACTCCTCCCCTTTATACGGCAAAACCTCCATGTGACGTTTTGAATCCGCATCGCCTGTCCACTGTCGTGTCCATAAGGCTCTTCTGGCTGAAATGGACATAGCACTCACCCGAGATGCCAGTGTGCAAATATCCCTCTGTGCATCACGCATATAGATAAATGCATCCTTTATTTGTTCTAACGACAGTAAAACATTGTCCCTATCTAGGGTATCAATATTTTCAATCAGGGATTCTGACCAAACTACTCCAGCACTGCACATCCAGGCAGTTGCTATAGCTGGTCGTAGTATAACACCTGCATGTGTGTATATATTCTTTTGAATAACTTCCATCTTTCTATCTGATGGATCCTTAAGTGCGGCCGTCTCAGGAGAGGGTAACGCCACTTGTTTGGATAAGCGTGTGAGCGCCTTGTCCACCTTAGGGGGTGTTTCCCAGCGCGCCCTAACCTCTGGCGGGAAAGGGTATAATGCCAATAACTTTTTTGAAATTATCAACTTTTTATCAGGAGCAACCCACGCTTCATCACACACGTCATTTAATTCTTCTGATTCAGGAAAAACTGTTTGTAGTTTTTTCACACCATACATAATACCCTGTTTTACGGTATCTGTAGTATCAGCTAAATGTAACGTCTCCTTCATTGCCAAAATCATATAACGTGTGGCCCTACTGGAAAATACGTTTGAATTTCTACCGTCGTCACTGGAATCAGTGCCCGTGTCTGGGTCTGTGTCGACCGACTGAGGCAAAGGGCGTTTTACAGCCCCTGACGGTGTTTGAGGCGCCTGGACAGGCATTAATTGATTGTCCGGCCGCCTCATGTCCTCAACTGACTGTTTAAGGGAAGATAAACCATCACGTAATTCCACAAATAAAGGCATCCATTCTGGTGTCGACCCCCTGGGGGGTGACATCTGCATATTTGGCAATTGCTCCGCCTCCACACCAATATCGTCCTCATACATGTCGACACCACGTACCGACACACACCGCAAACTCACAGGGAATGCTCTAATGAAGACAGGACCCACTAGCCCTTTTGGGGAGACAGAGGGAGAGTCTGCCAGCACACACCACAAAGCGCTATATATACAAGGGATATCCTTATATTAAGTGCTCCCTTATAGCTGCTTTAATATATATATATATAGCCATTAATGTGCCCCCCCTCTCTGTTTTACCCTGTTTCTGTAGTGCAGTGCAGGGGAGAGACCTGGGAGCCGTTCTGACCAGCGGAGCTGTGACAGAAAATGGCGCCGTGTGCTGAGGAGATAGGCCCCGCCCCTTTTTCGGCGGGTTCTTCTCCCGCTATTTTTCCAGTCAGGCAGGGGTTAAATATCTCCATATAGCCCCTATGGGCTATATGTGAGGTATTTTTAGCCTTGTATAAGGTTTATATTTGCCTCTCAGAGCGCCCCCCCCCAGCGCTCTGCACCCTCAGTGACTGCCCAGTGAAGTGTGCTGAGAGGAAAATGGCGCACAGCTGCAGTGCTGTGCGCTACCTTATGAAGACTGAGGAGTCTTCAGCCGCCGGTTTCCGGACCTCTTCACGCTTCAGCATCTGCAAGGGGGTCGGCGGCGCGGCTCCGGGACCGGACTCCACGGCTGGGCCTGTGTTCGATCCCTCTGGAGCTAATGGTGTCCAGTAGCCAAGCAGCAAATCCACTCTGCATGCAGGTGAGTTTACTACTTTCCCCCTAAGTCCCACGTTGCAGTGATCCTGTTGCCAGCAGGACTCACTGTAAAGAAAAAAACCTAAACTAAACTTTCTCTAAGCAGCTCTTTAGGAGAGCCACCTAGATTGCACCCTTCTCGTTCGGGCACAAAATCTAACTGGAGTCTGGAGGAGGGTCATAGGGGGAGGAGCCAGTGCACACCACCTGACCTAGTAAAGCTTTACTTTTTTGTGCCCTGTCTCCTGCGGAGCCGCTATTCCCCATGGTCCTTTCAGGAACCCCAGCATCCACTTAGGACGATAGAGAAATAATGATTTAGGTGATCTGCTATTGCCTTGTCTCCCTCCACCAAATGCTCACTCTCTGTTTTATTATTCCTCCATTTGATTTTCTCCTTTCACTTATATACTTAAAAAAAGTTTTGCCCCCTTTATCTACCGACTGGGCCATTTTCTCCTCAGCTTCTGCCTTTGCACGTCTGATCACTTTCTTAGCATCCTTCCGTCTGTCCAGATACACCTCTATGTCGTTATTATTTTGAGTCTGTTTGTATTTCCTAAAAGCCATCTTTTTTGCTTTCACACTAGTTGATACTTCTTTTGTGAACGACACTGGCTTCCTTTTCCTGGTGCTTTTCCTAACCATTTTGATACAAAGGTCTGTTGCACTTAGTATTGCACTTTTCAGTTTTTTCCACCTCTCCTGCACTCCTTCCAAGTTCCTCCAGTCTGCCAATGAATCACTTAAACATCTCCCCATTTTTGCAAAGTCAGCATTTCTAAAATCCAACACCTTTGTTTTTGTGTGACAGGAGTTGGATCCTGTCTTTATACTAAGCCATACTGCTTGATGATCACTGGATCCCAGGTGCTCACCCACATATATATCAGATATCCTATCAACATTTGTAAGAATTAGATCTAATATTGAGTCTTTGCGAGTGGGCTCCCTCACCAATTGCTTGAGAGATGCTCCCTGTAAGGAATATAGAAATTTGCCACTTGTAGCTGAACTTGCAAAAGACCCCTCCCAATTTACATCAGGTAAATTAAAGTCTCCTACGATTATGACTTCTCCCTTTAAAGCCATTTTAGTGATGTCCAACAATAGGTTCCTGTCCAAATCCTGCCCCTGGCCTGGTGGTCTATAGATCACCCCAATGCGAATAATGTATATACACCGATATAACGCTGCCCTGCGTCACTCACGCACTGTATATACACCGATATAACGCTGCCCTGCGTCACTTACGCACTGTATATACACCGATATAACACTGCCCTGCGTCACTCACGCACTGTCTGTACACCGATATAACGCTGCCTTGCGTCACTCACGCACTGTATATACACCGATATAACGCTGCCCTGCGTCACTCACGCACTGTCTGTACACCGATATAACGCTGCCCTGCGTCACTCACGCACTGTCTGTACACCGACATAACGCTGCCCTGCGTCACTCACACACTGTCTGTACACCGATATACCGCCGCCCTGCGTCACTCACACACTGTCTGTACACCGATATAACGCTGCCCTGCGTCACACACTGTCTGTACACCGATATAACGCTGCCCTGCGTCACACACTGTCTGTACACCGATATAACGCTGCGCTGCGTCACACACTGCCTGTACACCGATATAATGCTGCCCTGTGTCACTCACACACTGTCTGTACACCGATATACCGCTGCCCTGCGTCACTCACACACTGTATATACACCGATATAACGCTGCCCTGCGTCACTCACGCACTGCCTGTACACCGATATAACGCTGCCCGGCGTCACACACTGTCTGTACACTGATATAATGCTGCCCTGCGTCACTCACACACTGTCTGTACACCGATATAACGCTGCTCTGCGTCACATACTGCCTGTACACCGATATACCGCTGCCCTGCGTCACTCACACACTGTCTGTACACCGATATACCGCTGCCCTTCGTCACTCACACACTGTCTGTACACCGATATACCGCTGCCTTGCGTCACTCACACACTGTATATACACCGATATAACGCTGCCCTGCGTCACTCACGCACTGCCTGTACACCGATATAACGCTGCCCTGCGTCACACACTGTCTGTACACCGATATAATGCTGCCCTGCGTCACTCACACGGTCTGTACACCGATATAACGCTGCTCTGCGTCACATACTGCCTGTACACCGATATACCGCTGCCCTGCGTCACTCACACACTGTCTGTACACCGATATACCGCTGCCCTTCGTCACTCACACACTGTCTGTACACCGATATACCGCTGCCTTGCGTCACTCACACACTGTATATACACCGATATAACGCTGCCCTGCGTCACTCACGCACTGCCTGTACACCGATATAACGCTGCCCTGCGTCACACACTGTCTGTACACCGATATAATGCTGCCCTGCGTCACTCACACACTGTCTGTACACCGATATAACGCTGCCCTGCGTCACACACTGCCTGTACACCGATATACCGCTGCCCTGCGTCACTCACACACTGTCTGTACACCGATATACCGCTGCCCTGTGTCACTCACACACTGTCTGTACACCGATATACCGCTGCCTTGCGTCACACACACTGTATATACACCGATATAACGCTGCCCTGCATCACTCACGCACTGCCTGTACACCGATATAACGCTGCCCTGCGTCACACACTGTCTGTACACCGATATAATGCTGCCCTGCGTCACTCACACACTGTCTGTACACCGATATAACGCTGCCCTGCGTCACACACTGCCTGTACACCGATATACCGCTGCCCTGTGTCACTCACACACTGTCTGTACACCGATATACCGCTGCCTTGCGTCACACACACTGTATATACACCGATATAACGCTGCCCTGCATCACTCACGCACTGCCTGTACACCGATATAACGCTGCCCTGCGTCACACACTGTCTGTACACCGATATAACGCTGCCCTGCGTCACACACTGCCTGTACACCGATATACCGCTGCCCTGCGTCACTCACACACTGTCTGTACACCGATATACCGCTGCCCTGTGTCACTCACACACTGTCTGTACACTGATATACCGCTGCCTTGCGTCACACACACTGTATATACACCGATATAACGCTGCCCTGCATCACTCACGCACTGCCTGTACACCGATATAACGCTGCCCTGCGTCACACACTGTCTGTACACCGATATAATGCTGCCCTGTGTCACTCACACACTGTCTGTACACCGATATAATGCTGCCCTGTGTCACTCACACACTGTCTGTACACCGATATACCGCTGCCCTGCGTCACTCACATACTGTCTGTACACCGATATAACGCTGCCTTGCGTCACTCACGCACTGTATATACACCGATATATAACGCTGCCCTGCATCACTCACGCACTGCCTGTACACCGATATAACGCTGCCCTTCGTCACACACTGTCTGTACACCGATATAATGCTGCCCTGCGTCACTCACACACTGTCTGTACACCGATATAACGCTGCCCTGCGTCACTCACACACTGTCTGTACACCGATATACCGCTGCCCTGCGTCACTCACATACTGTCTGTACACCGATATAACGCTGCCTTGCGTCACTCACACACTGTATATACACCGATATAACGCTGCCCTGCATCACTCACGCACTGCCTGTACACCGATATAACGCTGCCCTGCGTCACACACTGTCTGTACACCGATATAATGCTGCCCTGTGTCACTCACACTGTATATACACCGATATAACGCTGCCCTGCATCACTCACGCACTGCCTGTACACCGATATAACGCTGCCCTGCGTCACACACTGTCTGTACACCGATATAATGCTGCCATGCGTCACTCACACACTGTCTGTACACCGATATAACGCGGCTATGGCTGCTGCATTCCCATGCCAGGGCTACGGCTGCTGCGTTCCCATACCGGGGCTACGGCTGCTGCGTTCCCATACCGGGGCTACGGCTGCTGCGTTCCCATACCGGGGCTACGGCTGCTGCGTTCCCATACCGGGGCTACGGCTGCTGCGTGGCTACGGCTGCTGTGTTCCCATACCGGGGCTACGGCTGCTGCGTTCCCATACCGGGGCTACGGCTGCTGCGTTACCATACCGGTGCTACGGCTGCTGCATTACCATACCAGGGCTACGGCTGCTGCATTACCATACCGGAGCTACGGCTGCTGTATTACCATACCGGTGCTACGGCTGCTGCATTACCATACCGGTGCTACGGCTGCTGCATTACCATACCGGGGCTACGGCTGCTGCATTACCATACCAGGGCTACGGCTGCTGCATTACCATACCAGGGCTACGGCTGCTGCATTACCATACCGGTGCTACGGCTGCTGCATTACCATACCGGTGCTACGGCTGCTGCATTACCATACCGGTGCTACGGCTGCTGCATTACCATACCGGTGCTACGGCTGCTGCATTACCATACCGGAGCTATGGCTGCTGCATTACCATACCGGAGCTATGGCTGCTGCATTACCATACCGGAGCTACGGCTGCTGCATTACCATACCGGTGCTACGGCTGCTGCATTACCATACCGGAGCTATGGCTGCTGCATTACCATACCGATGCTATGGCTGCTGCATTACCATACCGATGCTATGGCTGCTGTATTACATGTTGTAACTCCATAGTGCACTGTACGTGTGTAGCCGTCCTGGCGGAGTCAGTGACACACATTACCATCCACAGCATGAAACATTAATGAGGCTTCTGCTGGGTCACTGCACACACAGCACACAGTACACAATACACCCATTACACAATACACCCATTACACAATACACCCATTACACACAGTACAGAACACACCCATTACACACAGTACAGAACACACCCATTACACACAGTACAGAACACACCCATTACACACAGTACACAATACACCCATTACACACAGTACAGAATACACCCATTACACACAGTACAGAATACACCCATTACACACAGTACAGAACACACCCATTACACACAGTACAGAACACACCCATTACACACAGTACACAATACACCCATTACACACAGTACACAATACACCCATTACACACAGTACAGAATACACCCATTACACACAGTACACAATACACCCATTACACACAGTACACAATACACCCATTACACACAGTACAGAATACACCCATTACACACAGTACAGAATACACCCATTACACACAGTACAGAATACACCCATTACACACAGTACAGAATACACCCATTACACACAGTACAGAACACACCCATTACACACAGTACAGAACACACCCATTACACACAGTACAGAATACACCCATTACACACAGTACAGAATACACCCATTACACACAGTACAGAATACACCCATTACACACAGTACACAATACATCCATTACACACAGTACAGAACACACCCATTACACACAGTACAGAATACACCCATTACACACAGTACAGAATACACCCATTACACACAGTACACAATACATCCATTACACACAGTACAGAACACACCCATTACACACAGTACAGAACACACCCATTACACACAGTACAGAATACACCCATTACACACAGTACAGAATACACCCATTACACACAGTACACAATACATCCATTACACACAGTACAGAACACACCCATTACACACAGTACAGAATACACCCATTACACACAGTACACAATACATCCATTACACACAGTACACAATACACCCATTACACACAGAGCACAGCACACCTATTACACACAGCACACAGTACACCCATTACACACAGTACACAGTACACCCATTACACACAGAGCACAGCACACCCATTACACACAGAGCACAGCACACCCATTACACAATGAAAACAGCACACCTATTACACACAGCACACAGAATATTACTAGCTGTGTACCATCACACACACACAAAGGGGCTAAAACCATAATGAAAAAAATAAAAATAAGCAATAGCGCTATAATAACTGAGGACAAATCATACACAGGCTGTACAGGGAGTGTACACAATCACAGTAACCTGACACATACACAGCACAGCCTCTGTACTCACACACATACACACATCACAGTGGCCTGACACATGTACAGCGGCTGTACTCACACACATATACACACAGCACAGCAGCTGTACTCACACATACATATACACACAGCACAGTGGCCTGACACACACACACATCGCAGTAACCTGACACATACAAAGCACAGCGGCTGTACTCACACACATATACAAACAGCACAGTGTCCTGACACACACACACATCACAGTAACCTGACACATACAAAGCACAGCGGCTGTACTCACACACATATACAAACAGCACAGTGTCCCGACACACACATCATAGTAACCTGACACATGCATAGCGGCTGTACTCACACACACACATGTACACACAGCACAGTGGCCTGACACACATACACAGCGGCTGTACTCACACACACACACACACAGCAAAGTGGCATGACACACACAAAGCACAGTGGCTGTACTCACACATACATATACACACAGCACAGTAACCTGACACACACATAAACACATAGCACAGTGGCCTGACACACAAACATATAGCACAGTGGCCTGACACACACATAAACACACAGCACAGTGGCCTGACACACACACACATAAACACATAGCACAGTGGCCTGACACACACACACACACACACAAACATATAGCACAGTGGCCTGGCACACACACACATAAACATATAGCACAGTGGCCTGACACACACACACACACACACACACACACACACACACACATATAAACATATAGCACAGTGGCCTGATACACACACACATAAACATATAGCACAGTGGCCTGACACACACACACATAAACATATAGCACAGTGGCCTGATACACACACACACACATAAACATATAGCACAGTGGCCTGACACACACACACACACACATAAACATATAGCACAGTGGCCTGACACACATAAACATATAGCACAGTTGCCTGATACACACACACACACACACAAACATATAGCACAGTGGCCTGACACACACACACATAAACATATAGCACAGTGGCCTGACACACACACACACACACAAACATATAGCACAGTGGCCTGACACACACACAGTACACACAAACATATAGCACAGTGGCCTGACACACACACAGTACACACAAACATATAGCACAGTGGCCTGACACACACACACACACATAAACATATAGCACAGTGGCCTGACACACACACGTATAAACATATAGCACAGTGGCCTGACACACACACACATAAACATATAGCACAGTGGCCTGACACACACACACAAACATATAGCACAGTGGCCTGACACACACACAGTACACACACAAACATATAGCACAGTGGCCTGACACACACACAGTACACACACACAGCGTCTGAGGTATGAGATATATCACACAGGGTGACATGACACAGTACACACACACACACACACAGCGTCTGAGGTATGAGATATATCACACAGGGTGACATGACACACACACACACACACATAAACATATAGCACAGTGGCCTGACACACACAGCGTCTGAGGTATGAGATATATCACACAGGGTGACATGACACACACACACACACACAGCGTCTGAGGTATGAGATATCACACAGGGTGACATGACACACACACACACAAACATATAGCACAGTGGCCTGACACACACACAGCGTCTGAGGTATGATATATATCACACAGGGTGACATGACACACACACACATAAACATATAGCACAGTGGCCTGACACACAGACACACACATACAAACATATAGCACAGTGGCCTGACACACACACATAAACATATAGCACAGTGGCCTGACACACACACACATATAGCACAGTGGCCTGACACACACACATAAACATATAGCACAGTGGCCTGACACACACACACACACACACATAAACATATAGCACAGTGGCCTGACACACACACACACACACACATAAACATATAGCACAGTAGCCTGACACACACACACATAAACATATAGCACAGTGGCCTGACACACACACACACACATAAACATATAGCACAGTGGCCTGACACACACACACAGTACACACACACAGCGTCTGAGGTATGAGATATATCACACAGGGTGACATGACACACACACACACACATAAACATATAGCACAGTGGCCTGACACACACACACACACACACACACACACACACACACAGCGTCTGAGGTATGAGATATATCACACAGGGTGACATGACACACACACACACACACATAAACATATAGCACAGTGGCCTGACACACACACACACACACACACACACACACACACACACACAGCGTCTGAGGTATGAGATATATCACACAGGGTGACATGACACACACACATACATATACACACACACACACACACAGCGTCTGAGGTATGATATATATCACACAGGGTGACATGACACACACAGTACACACACACAGCGTCTGAGGTATAATAATAATAATGATAATATACAGACAGCACAGTGACAGGCGGCGGATGGAGCGGAGTCACCTCTATGGGCTCCGGGCTGGAGCGGGCGGGCTCATGGCCGCAGTCCCCGGTACAGCAGCTCCGGGTGACGCTGTCCCTGTGTCCCCTATAGCTGCGGGTGATAGCGGCGGCTCATACCTGTATTCCCGGGCAGGACGCTACTAGTCAGACCGGTTACATCGCACAGTCCCCACCCTGCAGCCCACAGCCCGAACCCGGCAGCGGCAGCAGGTGAGTGTGCCGCCGCCCATAGCTCAGTGACATCAGCCGGCCTCCTCCTGTGCCGCCCTGCTCCCGCCCAGCCCTGCTCACCCCAAGAGCTGACACTCCTCCTGGGGACATACTAAAAGGAATGACACTCTGCTCTGCATAAATGGAATGCCAACTGACTATAATGGGAGTAGATTGAACATTTATATATATTTCCAAAAACTTATGAACTATATCTTCAGCACACTTCTTCCTAAGGTGATGTCACATATTATAAATCCAGAATGACGCGGAATGACGGCGGTTTGCTATGGAATGACAGCTGTTTTCTCCACCGCCCCTAAGCAAAATTAGCATGAAAGCACTGCATATGTCCCATATAAAACCCCCGATTTTTCTATGATCCCCTAAGCGCACACACTAATCCTTTTCCATATGCGTCCGCCTACATCTGTAGCCTACTATACATGTCACATCATGCGTAATGACGGCGGTTTGCTATGGAATGACAGCTGCTTTATCCAGTGCCCCTAAGCAAAATTAGCATGAAAGCAGTGAATATGTCCCATATAAGACCCCCGATTTTTCTATGATCCCCTAAGCGCACACAATAATCCTTTTCCATATGCGTCCGCCTACATCATTAGCCTACTATACATGTCACATAATGCGGAATTATGGCAGCTTGCTATGGAATGACAGCTGCTTTATCCACCGCCCCTAAGCAAAATTAGCATGAAAGCACTGCATATGTCCCATATAAAACCCCCGATTTTTCTATGATCCCCTAAGCGCACACACTAATCCTTTTCCATATGCGTCCGCCTACATCTGTAGCCTACTATACATGTCACATCATGCGTAATGACAGCGCTTTGCTATGGAATGACAGGTGTTTTATCCACCGCCCCTAAGCAAAATTAGCATGAAAGCACTGCATATGTCCCATATAAGACCCCCGATTTTTCTATGATCCCCTAAGCGCACACACTAATCCTTTTCCATATGCGTCCGCCCTACATCATTAGCCTACTATACATGTCACATAATGCAGAATTATGGCGGTTTTCTATGGAATGACAGCTGCTTTATCCAGTGCCCCTAAGCAAAATTAGCATGAAAGCAGTGAATATGTCCCATATAAGACCCCCGATTTTTCTATGATCCCCTAAGCTCACACACTAATCCTTTTCCATATGCGTCCGCCTACATCATTAGCCTACTATACATGTCACATAATGTGGAATGACGGCACTTTGCTATGGAATGACAGCTGCTTTATCCAGTGCCCCTAAGCAAAATTAGCATGAAAGCAGTGCATATGTCCCATATAAGACCCCCAATTTTTCTATGATCCCCTAAGCGCACACACTAATCCTTTTCCATATGCGTCCGCCTACATCATTAGCCTACTATACATGTCACATAATGTGGAATGACGGCGCTTTGCTATGGAATGACAGCTGCTTTATCCAGTGCCCCTAAGCAAAATTAGCATGAAAGCACTGCATATGTCCCATATAAAACCCCCGATTTTTCTATGATCCCCTAAGCGCACACACTAATCCTTTTCCATATGCGTCCGCCTACATCTGTAGCCTACTATACATGTCACATCATGCGTAATGACGGCGGTTTGCTATGGAATGACAGCTGCTTTATCCAGTGCCCCTAAGCAAAATTAGCATGAAAGCAGTGCATATGTCCCATATAAGACCCCCGATTTTTCTATGATCCCCTAAGCGCACACAATAATCCTTTTCCATATGCGTCCGCCTACATCATTAGCCTACTATACATGTCACATAATGCGGAATTATGGCGGTTTGCTATGGAATGACAGCTGCTTTATCCACCGCCCCTAAGCAAAATTAGCATGAAAGCACTGCATATGTCCCATATAAAAACCCCGATTTTTCTATGATCCCCTAAGCTCACACACTAATCCTTTTCCAAACGTGTCCGCCTACATCATTAGCCTACTATACATGTCACATCATGCGTAATGACAGCGCTTTGCTATGGAATGACAGGTGTTTTATCCACCGCCCCTAAGCAAAATTAGCATGAAAGCACTGCATATGTCCCATATAAGACCCCCGATTTTTCTATGATCCCCTAAGCGCACACACTAATCCTTTTCCATATGCGTCCGCCCTACATCATTAGCCTACTATACATGTCACATAATGCAGAATTATGGCGGTTTTCTATGGAATGACAGCTGCTTTATCCAGTGCCCCTAAGCAAAATTAGCATGAAAGCAGTGAATATGTCCCATATAAGACCCCCGATTTTTCTATGATCCCCTAAGCTCACACACTAATCCTTTTCCATATGCGTCCGCCTACATCATTAGCCTACTATACATGTCACATAATGTGGAATGACGGCGCTTTGCTATGGAATGACAGCTGCTTTATCCAGTGCCCCTAAGCAAAATTAGCATGAAAGCACTGCATATGTCCCATATAAGACCCCCGATTTTTCTATGATCCCCTAAGCGCACACACTAATCCTTTTCCATATGCGTCCGCCCTACATCATTAGCCTACTATACATGTCACATCATGCGGAATTATGGCGGTTTTCTATGGAATGACAGCTGCTTTATCCACCGCCCTAAGCAAAATAAGCATGAAAGCACTGCATATGTCCCATATAAAAACCCCGATTTTTCTATGATCCCCTAAGCGCACACAATAATCCTTTTCCATATGCGTCCGCCTACATCTGTAGCCTACTATACATGTCACATAATGTGGAATGATGGCACTTTGCTATGGAATGACAGCTGTTTTATCCAGCGCCCCTAAGCAAAATTAGCATGAAAGCAGTGCATATGTCCCATATAAAACCCCCGATTTTTCTATGATCCCCTAAGCGCACACACTAATCCTTTTCCATTTGCGTCCGCCTACATCATTAGCCTACTATACATGTCACATCATGCAGAATTATGGCGGTTTGTTATGGAATGACAGCTGCTTTATCCAGCGCCCCTAAGCAAAATTAGCATGAAAGCAGTGCATATGTCCCATATAAGACCCCCAATTTTTCTATGATCCCCTAAGCGCACACACTAATCCTTTTCCATTTGCGTCCGCCTACATCATTAGCCTACTATACATGTCACATCATGCGGAATTATGGCGGTTTTCTATGGAATGACAGCTGCTTTATCCAGCGCCCCTAAGCAAAATTAGCATGAAAGCAGTGCATATGTCCCATATAAGACCCCCAATTTTTCTATGATCCCCTAAGCGCACACACTAATCCTTTTCCATTTGCGTCCGCCTACATCATTAGCCTACTATACATGTCACATCATGCAGAATTATGGCGGTTTGTTATGGAATGACAGCTGCTTTATCCAGCGCCCCTAAGCAAAATTAGCATGAAAGCAGTGCATATGTCCCATATAAGACCCCCAATTTTTCTATGATCCCCTAAGCGCACACACTAATCCTTTTCCATTTGCGTCCGCCTACATCATTAGCCTACTATACATGTCACATCATGCGGAATTATGGCGGTTTTCTATGGAATGACAGCTGTTTTATCCAGCGCCCCTAAGCAAAATTAGCATGAAAGCACTGCATATGTCCCATATAAAACCCCCAAATTTTCTATGATCCCCTAAGCGCACACACTAATCCTTTTCCAAACGTGTCCGCCTACATCATTAGCCTACTATACATGTCAGATAATGTGGAATGACGGCGGTTTGCTATGGAATGACAACTGTTTTCTCCACCGCCCCTAAGCAAAATTAGCATGAAAGCACTGCATATGTCCCATATAAAACCCCCAAACTTTTTCTATGATCCCCTAAGCGCACACACTAATCCTTTTCCATATGCGTCCGCCTACATCTGTAGCCTACTATACATGTCACATCATGCGTAATGACGGCGGTTTGTTATGGAATGACAGCTGCTTTATCCACCGCCCCTAAGCAAAATTAGCATGAAAGCAGTGCATATGTCCCATATAAGACCCCCGATTTCTCTGACGTCCTAGTGGATGCTGGGAACTCCGTAAGGACCATGGGGAATAGCGGCTCCGCAGGAGACTGGGCACAAAAGTAAAGCTTTAGGACTACCTGGTGTGCACTAGCTCCTCCCCCTATGACCCTCCTCCAAGCCTCAGTTAGATTTTTGTGCCCGGCCAAGAAGGGTGCACACTAGGGGCTCTCCTGAGCTTCTTAGTGAAAGTTTAGTTTTAGGTTTTTTATTTTCAGTGAGACCTGCTGGCAACAGGCTCACTGCATCGAGGGACTAAGGGGAGAAGAAGCGAACTCACCTGCTTGCAGAGTGGATTGGGCTTCTTAGGCTACTGGACACCATTAGCTCCAGAGGGACCGAACACAGGCCCAGCCTCGGAGTCCGGTCCCAGAGCCGCGCCGCCGGCCCCCTTACAGAGCCAGAAGCAAGAAGAGGTCCGGAAAATCGGCGGCAGAAGACATCCTGTCTTCACCAAGGTAGCGCACAGCACTGCAGCTGTGCGCCATTGCTCCTCAGCACACTTCACACTTCGGTCACTGAGGGTGCAGGGCGCTAGGGGGGGGCGCCCTGAGCAGCAATAAAAACACCTTGGCTGGCGAAAATACATCACATATAGCCCCCAGGGCTATATGGATGAATTTTAACCCCTGCCAGATTCCACATAAAAGCGGGAGAAAAGGCCGCCGAGAAGGGGGCGGAGCCTATCTCCTCAGCACACAGGCGCCATTTTCCCTCACAGCTCCGCTGGAAGGACGTCTCCCTGACTCTCCCCTGCAGTCCTGCACTACAGAAACAGGGTAAAAAAGAGAGGGGGGCACTAATTGGCGTAATATTAACAATATAGCAGCTATAAGGGGGAAAAACACTTATATAAGGTTATCCCTGTATATATATAGCGCTCTGGTGTGTGCTGGCATACTCTCCCTCTGTCTCCCCAAAGGGCTAGTGGGGTCCTGTCCTCTGTCAGAGCATTCCCTGTGTGTGTGCTGTGTGTCGGTACGTTGTGTCGACATGTATGAGGAGGAAAATGATGTGGAGGCGGAGCAATTGCCTATAATAGAGATGTCACCCCCTAGGGAGTCGACACCTGAGTGGATGAGCTTATGGAAGGAATTACGTGACAGTGTCAGCTCTTTGCAAAAGACAGTTGACGACATGAGACAGCCGGCTACTCAGCTTGTGCCTGTCCAGGCGTCTCAAAAGCCATCAGGAGTTTTAAAACGCCCGTTACCTCAGATGGTAGATACAGACGTCGACACGGATACTGACTCCAGTGTCGACGGGGAAGAGACAAACGTGACTTCCAATAGGGCCACACGTTACATGATTGAGGCAATGAAAAATGTTTTACATATTTCTGATAATACCAGTACCACTAAAAAGGGTATTATGTTCGGTGAGAAAAAACTACCTGTAGTTTTTCCTGAATCTGAGGAATTAAATGAGGTGTGTGATGAAGCGTGGGTTTCCCCTGATAAAAAACTAATAATTTCTAAAAAATTATTGGCATTATATCCTTTCCCGCCAGAGATTAGGGCGCGTTGGGAAACACCCCCTAGGGTGGATAAAGCACTCACACGCTTATCAAAACAGGTGGCTCTACCCCCTCCTGAGACGGCCGCCCTTAAGGATCCTGCTGATAGAAAGCAGGAGGGTATCCTAAAATGTATTTACACACATACTGGTGTTATACTGCGACCAGCAATCGCCTCAGCCTGGATGTGCAGTGCTGGGTTGGCTTGGTCGGATTCCCTGACTGAAAATATTGATACCCTAGACAGGGACAGTATATTACTGACTGTAGAGCATTTAAAAGATGCATTTCTATATATGCGTGATGCACAGCGGGATATTTGCCGACTGGCATCAAGAGTAAGTGCGCTGTCCATTTCTGCCAGAAGAGGGTTATGGACGCGACAGTGGTCAGGTGATGCGGATTCCAAACGGCATATGGAAGTATTGCCTTATAAAGGGGAGGAGTTATTTGGGGTAGGTCTTTCAGACCTGGTGGCCACGGCAACGGCTGGGAAATCCACATTTTTACCCCAGGTCGCCTCTCAACATAAGAAGACGCCGTATTATCAGGCGCAGTCCTTTCGTCCCTATAAGGGCAAGCGAGCGAAAGGCTCCTCATTTCTGCCCCGGGGCAGAGGAAGGGGAAAAAGGCTGCAACAGACAGCCAATTCCCAGGAGCAGAAGCCCTCTCCCGCTTCTGCCAAGTCCACAGCATGACGCTGGGGCTTTACAAGCGGACTTAGGCACGGTGGGGGCACGTCTCAAGAATTTCAGCGCGCAGTGGGCTCCCTCGCAAGTAGACCCCTGGGTCCTTCAGGTGGTATCTCAGGGGTACAAATTGGAATTCGAGACCTCTCCCCTTCGCCGTTTCCTAAAGTCTGCTTTACCGACGTCTCCCTCCGACAGGGAGGCGGTATTGGAGGCCATTCACAAGCTGTATTCTCAGCAGGTGATAATCAAGGTACCCCTCCTGCAACAGGGCAAGGGGTATTATTCAACGCTGTTTGTGGTACCGAAGCCGGACGGCTCGGTGAGACCTATTTTAAATCTGAAATCCTTGAACACTTACATACAAAGGTTCAAGTTCAAGATGGAGTCACTCAGAGCAGTGATCGCGAACCTGGAAGAAGGGGACTATATGGTGTCTCTGGACATCAAGGATGCTTACCTCCATGTCCCAATTTACCCTTCTCACCAAGGGTACCTCAGGTTTGTGGTACAGAACTGTCACTATCAGTTTCAGACGCTGCCGTTTGGATTGTCCACGGCACCCCGGGTCTTTACCAAGGTAATGGCCGAAATGATGATACTTCTTCGAAGAAAAGGCGTCTTAATTATCCCTTACTTGGACGATCTCCTGATAAGGGCACGATCCAAGGAACAGTTAGTAGTCGGAGTAGCACTATCTCAAGTAGTGTTACGGCAGCACGGGTGGATTCTAAATATCCCAAAATCACAGCTGATTCCGACGACACGTCTGCTGTTCCTAGGGATGATTCTGGACACAGTCCAGAAAAAGGTGTTTCTCCCGGAGGAGAAAGCCAGGGAGTTATCCGAGTTAGTCAGAAACCTCCTGAAACCAGACCGGGTCTCAGTGCATCAATGCACAAGGGTCCTGGGAAAAATGGTGGCTTCCTACGAAGCGATTCCATTCGGCAGATTCCACGCAAGAACATTTCAGTGGGATCTGCTGGACAAATGGTCCGGATCGCATCTTCACATGCATCAGCGGATAACCCTGTCCCCAAGGACAAGGGTGTCTCTCCTGTGGTGGTTGCAGAGTGCTCATCTTCTAGAGGGCCGCAGATTCGGCATTCAGGACTGGGTCCTGGTGACCACGGATGCCAGCCTGAGAGGCTGGGGAGCAGTCACACAGGGAAGAAATTTCCAGGGCTTGTGGTCAAGCCTGGAAACGTCACTTCACATAAATATCCTGGAACTAAGGGCCATTTACAATGCTCTAAGTCAAGCAAGACCTCTGCTTCAGGGTCAGCCGGTGTTGATCCAGTCAGACAACATCACGGCAGTCGCCCACGTAAACAGACAGGGCGGCACAAGAAGCAGGAGGGCAATGGCAGAAGCTGCAAGGATTCTTCGCTGGGCGGAAAATCATGTGATAGCACTGTCAGCAGTGTTTATTCCGGGAGTGGACAACTGGCAAGCAGACTTCCTCAGCAGACACGACCTCCACCCGGGAGAGTGGGGACTTCATCCAGAAGTCTTCCACATGATTGTAAACCGTTGGGAAAAACCAAAGGTGGACATGATGGCGTCCCGCCTCAACAAAAAACTGGACAGGTATTGCGCCAGGTCAAGGGACCCTCAGGCAATAGCGGTGGACGCTCTGGTAACACCGTGGGTGTACCAGTCAGTGTATGTGTTCCCTCCTCTGCCTCTCATACCCAAGGTACTGAGAATTATAAGACGGAGAGGAGTAAGAACTATACTCATGGCTCAGGATTGGCCAAGAAGGACTTGGTACCCGGAACTTCAAGAGATGCTCACAGAGGACCCATGGCCTCTACCTCTAAGAAGGGACCTGCTCCAGCAGGGACCCTGTCTGTTCCAAGACTTACCGCGGCTGCGTTTGACGGCATGGCGGTTGAACGCCGGATCCTGAAGGAAAAAGGCATTCCGGATGAAGTCATCCCTACCCTGATCAAAGCCAGGAAGGATGTAACCGCACAGCATTATCACCGTATTTGGCGTAAATATGTTGCGTGGTGCGAGGCCAGGAAGGCCCCTACAGAGGAATTTCAACTGGGTCATTTCCTGCATTTCCTGCAAACAGGACTGTCTATGGGCCTAAAATTAGGGTCCATTAAGGTTCAAATTTCGGCCCTGTCGATTTTCTTCCAGAAAGAACTGGCTTCAGTTCCAGAAGTTCAGACGTTTGTCAAGGGGGTACTGCATATACAGCCTCCTTTTGTGCCTCCAGTGGCACCCTGGGATCTCAATGTGGTTTTGGGGTTCCTAAAATCACATTGGTTTGAACCACTTACCACTGTGGACTTAAAATATCTCACATGGAAAGTGGTAATGCTGTTGGCCCTGGCTTCAGCCAGGCGCGTGTCAGAATTGGCGGCTTTGTCCTATAAAAGCCCTTACCTGATTTTTCATACGGATAGGGCAGAATTGAGGACTCGTCCTCAGTTTCTCCCTAAGGTGGTTTCAGCGTTTCACCTGAACCAGCCTATTGTGGTACCTGCGGCTACTAGGGACTTGGAGGTCTCCAAGTTACTGGACGTAGTCAGGGCCCTGAAAATATATGTTTCCAGGACGGCTGGAGTCAGAAAATCTGACTCGCTGTTTATACTGTATGCACCCAACAAGCTGGGTGCTCCTGCTTCTAAGCAGACTATTGCTCGTTGGATTTGTAGTACAATTCAGCTTGCACATTCTGTGGCAGGCCTGCCGCAGCCAAAATCTGTAAAAGCCCATTCCACAAGGAAGGTGGGCTCATCTTGGGCGGCTGCCCGAGGGGTCTCGGCGTTACAACTTTGCCGAGCAGCTACTTGGTCAGGGGCAAACACGTTTGCAAAATTCTACAAATTTGATACCCTGGCTGAGGAGGACCCTGAGTTCTCTCATTCGGTGCTGCAGAGTCATCCGCACTCTCCCGCCCGTTTGGGAGCTTTCGTATAATCCCCATGGTCCTTACGGAGTTCCCAGCATCCACTAGGACGTCAGAGAAAATAAGAATTTACTTACCGATAATTCTATTTCTCGTAGTCCGTAGTGGATGCTGGGCGCCCATCCCAAGTGCGGATTATCTGCAATAATTGTACATAGTTACTGTTAACTAATCGGGTTATTGTTGTAGTGAGCCATCCTTAGAGAGGCTCCTTTGTTATAATACTGTTGTTAGGGTATGTTAACCTATTCAGATCTGGTCTATAAACTCTCTGCAGTCATCAGTCAGAATTCTGTTTCTCCTTAGCAACCGGTTGGAGGTCAATGAATGATAAGATGACACAAATTCATGTGTAACCGAAGCAAATCATAAGTGACCCGCTCGGGGGCCGTCATGGCTTTATTATTTATAGCTTGAACACAAAGGGTTTATGCTTGCCAATACATTTAGCCAACCAGAATACACCATGTATGTCTTGAAAATACATCGATTGTCATACAATGTTAGAAGTGGCAACTAGGACAGCCTTGAAAATGGTTATTGTTTCGTTTATCAGTCTTTCGGACATAAACTCAAAAGATTTCTTTCTTTATTCTTCTCAATTAGCCTTGGATATATCTGGTGTTGCTTTGTCCGTTTTGGATACATTTCCAATACATTTAATGTTGCATTTGTCTTGTACAAGTCATGCCTTAAAACAAGATTATTCAGCAAATATAGTATTCTGACCAGCTCTGCACATTTTTCTTAAGGACATATCAACTCATTTTGTGATTAACAGTAAATATCTTAATAAATGCGAAAAAACGTGAATCAATATATATTTGCTATACTGCGGAAGCTCCTACACTATCATTTCCCCTCTTTTTGATTCCACTTTTTCTCCCTATTCTATGTATACTAGGCCTGAACTATTCCCTTTCAGTAAACCAGTTGCCTGGATTTATAGTCCAAACCTTGGGGATTACCCCTAACAACAAACAAAGGATAAGCAACTTCATTCTTCTGGTTGGAGAGTCACTGTCAACTTCTTCGAGTGGGATGCATGTAATCAGGTATCACGACCTTTCACCTTAATTTAAGGTAGACATGGTTAGCAGCACTTGATATGGACCATCATATCTTGGTTCAAAGGTCTTTCTCACATGTCTCTTTTAAATAGACCCAATCTCCTGGATTTAGTTTATGCGTAGCTGATCCTTCTGGGTCTGGAATAGAAGAAAACACTCGGCAATGGAGGTTAGTCAATGTTTTACAGACCTCCTGTACATTAAACAAGACTATAGGTAGGAAGTCTGGCCAAGTTCTTTTGGTTTCTGTCATTTTCTGTAGTTTTAGCTTAAGGTCAAAGTTCAGATGTCCCCCCTCCCACTCGCCTGGGGGCGGTAAGGCACGTGGAAGGCCTGCTGTAACCCCAAATCTTTCATTATATGCTGCATGACTTCTCCTGTGAGATGTGTACCTCTATCTGATTCTATAACCTCAGGTATCCCAAATCTACATACTACTTCTGCTATCAGTTTCTTTGCAGTGGTTTTTGCTGTGGCTTTGCTTACTGGCCAGGCTTCGGCCCAGTGACTAAACATGTCCGTTGTTACTAGTACATATTCATATGGACCGCTTCGTGGCAACTGTATATAGTTGATTTTGTAGTCTTTGAAATGGGTAAGAGGCTTTGGGTATAGTTCCTAGAGGTGTCTTGGTTCTTTGTCCTGGATTGCTGATTCCACAGATCCAGCCTCCTGCTACAAAGTGTTGCAGCTTTATTGAAGCCAGGAGCTATCCAATGCTCTTGTACTCTATTCACCATGGCTTCTTTTGAATGATGTACTTGTCCATGAGCTACTTGTAACATAGGTGGAAATAGAGCTGCTGGAAGACAGTACTTTAATTCTCTTGACTTCCAAAGTCCATGTTCATCTTCTTCTGCCCCCAATCGTCTCCATTTCTCCTTTTCTCCTTGTGATGCTTGTTGTTGAATTTTGATCAGCTCCTCTTCACATCTTGAGCTACTAAGACTTGCTCAAGTTCTTTTAATTGTAAGGCAATTCTCTTGGCTTCTGCATCTGCAAATGCATTTCCTTTAGCTCCCATGGTTTGGCTCTTAGTATGTGCTTGTACCTTGATTATTCCAATTCTTTTAGGTAGTTCCAATGCTCTGAAGAGTTCCATAATCAAACTGGCATGTTTGATGGGTTTTCCGTTTGCACTTTTGAAGTTCCTACTTTTCCAAATAACAGCGTAATCCTGGGACTAGATATTAGCTGTCATGTTTTCAGCATGTATGCAGGCTCTGGTCATTGCTATGAGTTCTGCTTCTTGTGCTGTCATTCTTGGTAGCAATGGTCCAGAGTCTATGACTTAAGTTTCAGTTGTTACTGCATATCCTGTCCTTGGGGATCCATTATCATAATATCTTGATCCATCGACGAACAGGTTCATGTCTGGATTGTCCAGTGGTGTATCTTGGACATTAGGAAGAGGTAAAGTCTCTAATTCCATGAGGGCTAGGCAATCACTTCATATTTGGTAAGTCTGGCTGCAGAAAGATGCTTGCTTTTTTCTTGACTTAGTATTTCTGTTACAGCGTGCGGTACTTGTATACACAGTGGATGATCAAGCACAATGATGTCTGTCACCTTTTCCTTCAGTATTGCTGCTGCTGCCATTGCTCGGACACAGGATGGTGCTCCTCTGATAATCGGATCCAACTGGGCTGAATAGTATGCCACTGGTCTTTGTTTTGGTCCGTATTTCTGGGTGAGCACCCCTAAAGAATGCCCTCTGTTTTCATGGCAGAATAGGTTAAAAGGCTTTTTTGTAATCAGGCAATCCCAATGCTGGGGCTGTTATTATGGCTTGCTTTAGTTTTCTTACTGCTTCTTCAATGGTGTCCCTGTTTTCTGATGGACGCCTCCTTTTTTTTGTTTTGTTAATTCATATAGGGGATGCATCAGTAATGAGGCTGAGGGTATCCATTCTCTGCAATAACCAATAAGGCCCAGAAAAGCTCTGATTTCATTTAATGTTCTTGGGGTTTTTGCTTGAGTTATTGCTTTTGTTCTTTCATCAGTAAGATGCCTTGTTCCTTGGGATATGCAGTGTCCTAAAAATATAACTCTTTTCTGTACTAGCTGTAGTTTGGCTTTTGACATGAGTAGTGATGCTGTTTCCTTTTTGCACTTTTCTTCTGTCTGTGCAGCAATAAGCAGATCATCGACATATTGAACTAACTGGGTGTCTGTAAAGTACGGTCTCCATTTCTGCAGGATTAATGCCATTGCCTCTGAGAAATCTGATGGACTGGTTGCTCCCCCTTGGGGTAATCGTGTCCAACAATATTGTTTACCTTCGTGAGTGAATGTTAGAAACTTCTGGCTTTCCCATTCATCAGTAGATAATCTGTTTTTCCCTCCTTTTGAATCTTGAGATTCAACACCTTTATTGATTAATGCTAGAAAAGGGTTGCTGAGTTGAGGGTAATACATCGTCTGATGGTTACTTGTCGCACTTTGGCAGTGCTACTTCATACATGGTCAGCCTTGCCACTGACAGGTGTTTGGTTCTTGCTTGTTGAAGCTTCTCTGTACCTGCATGTGGACCCTGGATGATAAGTTCATGATTCAGCACTATGCCTGTGCTCTTGTCCTCTTCTAGGACTACTGATTCATCACTGTGTTTGTGCTCTTTGATTACTGCTGTCAAGCTTGCTTGAGTTGTAGGCCACTGGTCTTCACCTTAGTTCATGATTTTGCGTAAGGACTTCTATGTATGGCCTCTTTCTTTAATATTCAGGTAGTTCTAGGGCTTGAGATGAGGCAACTGCTGTTTCCAAGTGTTCAATAGCTTAATTCATCTGTTGCTGTATGTAGGATGCGGACCCTCCTCCCTTTCAGTGTTGTCATACAATGCTTGCATGTAGACTGGTGCTAGAGGTATCCATGTTCTGTAGTGTCCTACTAGGCCCAGGAATGATCATCTGACTTGCTTGACACTAGTTGGCATCTTAGCTTGCAGTATAAATCTTTTCCTTCTCACTTTTGTTAGATGTCGGGTACCTTGAGTGTCCTAGGAAGATTAACTCTTGCTTGACTAGCTGCAATTTCTCCTTCTGAGGCTCTGCAGTCTTGTTCTTCCAGAAACTTCACTAAGGACACTGCCCCTTCTTGGTACTTCTTTTAGTGGTGGTGGTAATCAACAGTTCATTCACATCCTGTATTTAGCTGTGTGTTTTGTGGATAAATCACTTGGTGATATAGCCCCTCCACAAAGCTATCCTGGTCCAGTAGTATTGCTTCCTTTCTTCTACAACTGGTACTGCGGGAATGAGCCAATACTGAACTTCTGTTTTAACTTGCTTCTAAATGGCTTTTTGTTCTTTCCTTTGATAAGTTGCTGGAAAGTTAAACTTCTTCTTGTATTCTCCTTGGATAAGCTTTAGTACATTGTGCTTCAGCAAAGTCACTGGACATGTACTCCAAGGTCAAGAACTGGGCTGGTATTGGTGACTGTATTTCTTTCATCTCCTGTCCTTTTAAGAATTTCTGATATCATCAGTTCTTGTGGTATCTCCCTCTGCTGTCTTCTGCGTGTGCTGGCTCCAGTATTCATTAGGCACAAACGTATTTCTCCAGTGGGCAAGGTGACTGTAATCATACCTTCTGCTGTTTCTTCTGGAGACATTATGTTCACTGGGGAGTACCTGAAGAAACTTGTACTTCATATTGGCAGAAGAAGCATCATTTATTTGTCTTTTGGAACTTTTTCTGTCTTGTTCCTTATTATTTGCTTTAAACACCGGAGCTTCTGTTGCTTTAAATCATGGCATTATCTCTGTAATCTTGCCATGTAGTACTGACCACTTGTCAGATGTCTTTCTTTGTCCTTCTTAAAGCAGACTTCCTTTAGTCTCCAAACTTTCATGCGACCTTCATATTGTTTCTCAACTTTTCTTTTTCCAGTCACCTCTCTTTATGATTCATTCAGTATTCTTCATACTTTGTCCTTTCTTCACTTGCATATTCTTTCTCACTGCTGCTGGCATGTCATCTTCTTAGTCCAAGTCCACCCAGGCTGCTGTTCAATATAATGATGTTCATGCTGGGAGTTGTTGTTCCTCTTTGTCTTACTTTTACTGTGAGAGATAGACTTGTATAGCAGCTTGTATTTCAGGTTACATCTTTGCTTTCTTGCGGGGGTAGGGCTTAACCTCCCAATCCAGTCGTTGCAATGGTCTGATCTGTAAGTAAATGTAGAGGAATCTGGTTGTGCATAAAAACAGCTCTTGAAACCCTTGTGTCTCCTGTGGGTAAAGTCACTTTTATCGAACTGCCAGTGGTGACTGAGTACACTGTTGCCGACACGGGAGTTGCACACCCTCATATTTTATCATCTTGTGTGTCGTATAGTGACTTTATCAGAGTAAGTTCTGATGGACTCAGTCTTCTCCTGTTTCAAGTCTACGGCTGCTGGTGCCCTGAGTGTCTGTGCATGACACCATCTCTTAAGTCTTGTCATGTACATCTTTCCACTTTCAAACGTTGTTCTATTTTCCTGTTCTTCTCTTTTCAATTTCACTGTTAGTGAGCTTGCAGATGATTCAATTCTGTTCATACTAGGGGTACCTGGGTGTGCATGCATGTCTGGGTATAGGGGTGGGGTATAGTGTGGAGGTGCTGTTGCTGAAATTACAGGCAGTGAGTTTAACGCTGGTTGTGGTGCTATTGGGTACTCTGGTACAATGGGGAAATCATTCTCCTCATCTCTTCTTCTATTCTCTGCTCCTAATTCTTGTGCTACAGTGATCCAGATGGATACTTGATCTCTATAATTATGCTTAATTATCCAACTCTTGTTACAGGAGGCAAATTTTTCCCATTTCTCTAAGTCTAGTGTCCCTTCTGACGGAAAACCTGCTCTTTTGAAAATTTTACTTATTCCTTTCAGAGTTTCCTGCCCTCCCTGTTACTAACAATATCCACGGGTTTGTCGGGCCCTGACATCTTTACAGACCGCGCTCCCATGCCTGGGTGAACGTGCGCGGAACCCCTCCTGATGTGGTATTTTAGTAACTCCTTTTGAGGGACTTAAAGTCTCCTTTTGAAGCTTTTCTTACCCTCCCTGTTACTAACAATATCCACGGGTTTGAACCCATCCTGATGTGGTATTTTAGCAACCCCTTGTGAGGGAATTAAAATCTCCTTGTGAGACGCTGACTCTGAAGAATCTCTTCTATCCTTGTACCTAAAAAGCTCCTTAAATCCGTCTGTGGACAAATGACATGGGTTGTAGTGTTGCCCCTTCCTCCCTGTGTTGGTGAAAAATCTATTAGTACTGCTCCCCAAGTGAGACCTGCATAATAGATTATTTCTTCTGGATCACTGAGATGCGTCCCTAATATTATTGTTAAGTCACTCCAAGGGTCTATCCCTCTGCCTATATAGACTCCTGTTTGTACCTTGTGTTCTTGGTAAACTCCCCACTATTCTTGGAATACGTTCACCTTGTGTCTCTTTCAGACAGTAGCTGTTCTTTATTACTGACCCAATTCTACCCCTTAACTGTCTTGCATAGGGACATACAATATATACAGTACAATGTGTGCAGGAGAATCTAGTTACACTGGTTTCATTATTCAGCAGACACCCGACTCCCCCCCCACCTTTTCAAAAGCATATTGACAGAGTACATACAACAGTGCAAGGATACAAAAACAAGGATGACAGTAAATGCTATATCTGTTATCTGTGTGCACGGCAGCTGTTTGAGGCTGCACGGGCACATGGGTCTTAGACCTGGGATTATGTGGTTCCTAGGCCAATAGGTTATGATGTTAGATCAATCATTCTCAATGTAATGTTCCAACAATTCCCTTTTTAAAATGACAACCTTTTGTACAATAAAATTCATCATCATTTTCCACATAACCAAATGAGACTTCAGTGCTTGTAATTGCCAGCAATCTTGGTGCTACGGACCCTTTGTATTTTCTCTTTCACAACATCACAGGTACAAGATTTGCATACACCTCTTTGGTTATTTATCAATTCAAACTGGTTATCAGCATTAGAACATATCTTGGCCATGCGCCACCTTTATAAAACGGCTCTATTTTCTTAATAAACATGTATTAGTACTTTCACAATTTAAAAGTTTTCTGCATATTTGATTAATTCCCCCTGTGCACTTGTGGCAAATTATCTGAAATTATTTTTCCACAATTCAACAATATAACATACATGTATGGTACCTTAAAAAATTTCTTCTGACTGACACTGGGCTCTGTAAGATATTCTCTGACCTTCCCGACTGGACTTCCCCAGATTTCAAGAAACGCTGAGTTCAAGTGAGCAGGTAGAAATCTACACATTAAATCTCACTTACCGGTTTTTGTTATCAGCAGTTCCTGAAAGATCAGAGGATTTGTTGCCAGTGGGGGAGATGCTGGAAGATCTCCGGACGAGGTCCCAAAATGTTAGGGTATGTTAACCTATTCAGATCTGGTCTATAAACTCTCTGCAGTCATCAGTCAGAATTCTGTTTCTCCTTAGCAACCGGTTGGAGGTCAATGAATGATAAGATGACACAAATTCATGTGTAACCGAAGCAAATCATAAGTGACCCGCTCGGGGGCCGTCATGGCTTTATTATTTATAGCTTGAACACAAAGGGTTTATGCTTGCCAATACATTTAGCCAATCAGAATACACCATGTATGTCTTGAAAATACATCGATTGTCATACAATGTTAGAAGTGGCAACTAGGACAGCCTTGAAAATGGTTATTGTTTCGTTTATCAGTCTTTCGGACATAAACTCAAAAGATTTCTTTCTTTATTCTTCTCAATTAGCCTTGGATATATCTGGTGTTGCTTTGTCCGTTTTGGATACATTTCCAATACATTTAATGTTGCATTTGTCTTGTACAAGTCATGCCTTAAAACAAGATTATTCAGCAAATACAGTATTCTGACCAGCTTTGCACATTTTTCTTAAGGACATATCAACTCATTTTGTGATTAACAGTAAATATCTTAATAAATGCGAAAAAACGTGAATCAATATATATTTGCTATACTGCGGAAGCTCCTACACTATCACTGTTAACTGGGTTCAGATCACAGGTTGTACGGTGTGATTGGTGTGGCTGGTATAAGTCTTACCTGGGATTCAAAATCTTTCCTTATTGTGTACGCTCGTCCGGGCACAGTATCCTAACTGAGGCTTGGAGGAGGGTCATAGGGGGAGGAGCCAGTGCACACCACCTAGTCCTAAAGCTTTACTTTTGTGCCCAGTCTCCTGCGGAGCCGCTATTCCCCATGGTCCTTACGGAGTTCCCAGCATCCACTACGGACTACGAGAAATAGAATTATCGGTAAGTAAATTCTTATTTTTTCTATGATCCCCTAAGCGCACACAATAATCCTTTTCCATATGCGTCCGCCTACATCATTAGCCTACTATACATGTCACATAATGTGGAATGATGGCACTTTGCTATGGAATGACAGCTGTTTTATCCACCGCCCCTAAGCAAAATTAGCATGAAAGCACTGCATATGTCCCATAAAAGACCCCCGATTTTTCTATGATCCCCTAAGCTCACACACTAATCCTTTTCCAAACGTGTCCGCCTACATCATTAGCCTACTATACATGTCACATAATGTGGAATGACGGCGCTTTGCTATGGAATGACAGGTGTTTTCTCCACCGCCCCTAAGCAAAATTAGCATGAAAGCACTGCATATGTCCCATATAAAACCCCCGATTTTTCTATGATCCCCTAAGCGCACACACTAATCCTTTTCCATATGCGTCCGCCTACATCTGTAGCCTACTATACATGTCACATCATGCGTAATGACGGCGGTTTTCTATGGAATGACAGCTGCTTTATCCAGTGCCCCTAAGCAAAATTAGCATGAAAGCAGTGCATATGTCCCATATAAGACCCCCGATTTTTCTATGATCCCCTAAGCGCACACAATAATCCTTTTCCATATGCGTCCGCCTACATCATTAGCCTACTATACATGTCACATAATGCGGAATTATGGCGGTTTGCTGTGGAATGACAGCTGTTTTCTCCACCGCCCCTAAGCAAAATTAGCATGAAAGCACTGCATATGTCCCATATAAAACCCCCAAACTTTTTCTATGATCCCCTAAGCGCACACACTAATCCTTTTCCATATGCGTCCGCCTACATCATTAGCCTACTATACATGTCACATCATGCGGAATGACGGCGGTTTTCTATGGAATGACAGGTGTTTTATCCACCGCCCCTAAGCAAAATTAGCATGAAAGCACTGCATATGTCCCATATAAAAACCCCGATTTTTCTATGATCCCCTAAGCTCACACACTAATCCTTTTCCAAACGTATCCGCCTACATCATTAGCCTACTATACATGTCACATAATGTGGAATGACGGCGCTTTGCTATGGAATGACAGGTGTTTTATCCACCGCCCCTAAGCAAAATTAGCATGAAAGCACTGCATATGTCCCATATAAGACCCCCGATTTTTCTATGATCCCCTAAGCGCACACACTAATCCTTTTCCATATGCGTCCGCCTACATCATTAGCCTACTATACATGTCACATCATGCGGAATGACGGCGGTTTGTTATGGAATGACAGCTGCTTTATCCAGCGCCCCTAAGCAAAATTAGCATGAGAGCACTGCATATGTCCCATATAAAACTCCCAAACTTTCTATGATCCCCTAAGCGCACACACTAATCCTTTTCCATATGCGTCCGCCTACATCTGTAGCCTACTATACATGTCACATCATGCGGAATGACGGCGGTTTGCTATGGAATGACAGGTGTTTTATCCAGCGCCCCTAAGCAAAATTAGCATGAAAGCACTGCATATGTCCCATATAAGACCCCCGATTTTTCTATGATCCCCTAAGCGCACACACTAATCCTTTTCCATATGCGTCCGCCTACATCATTAGCCTACTATACATGTCACATCATGCGGAATTATGGCGGTTTTCTATGGAATGACAGCTGCTTTATCCAGCGCCCCTAAGCAAAATTAGCATGAAAGCACTGCATATTTCCCATATAAAACCCCCGATTTTTCTATGATCCCCTAAGCGCACACACTAATCCTTTTCCATATTCGTCCGCCTACATCATTAGCCTACTATACATGTCATATAATGTGGAATGACGGCGCTTTGCTATGGAATGACAGGTGTTTTATCCAGCGCCCCTAAGCAAAATTAGCATGAAAGCACTGCATATGTCCCATATAAAACCCCCGATTTTTCTATGATCCCCTAAGCGCACACACTAATCCTTTTCCAAACGTGTCCGCCTACATCATTAGCCTACTATACATGTCACATAATGTGGAATGACGGCGGTTTGCTATGGAATGACAGGTGTTTTATCCACCGCCCCTAAGCAAAATTAGCATGAAAGCACTGCATATGTCCCATATAAGACCCCCGATTTTTCTATGATCCCCTAAGCGCACACACTAATCCTTTTCCATATGCGTCCGCCTACATCATTAGCCTACTATACATGTCACATAATGCGGAATGACAGCGGTTTGCTATGGAATGACAGCTGCTTTATCCACCGCCCCTAAGCAAAATTAGCATGAAAGCACTGCATATGTCCCATATAAAACCCCCAAACTTTCTATGATCCCCTAAGCTCACACACTAATCCTTTTCCATATGCGTCCGCCTACATCATTAGCCTACTATACATGTCACATAATGTGGAATGACGGCGCTTTGCTATGGAATGACAGCTGCTTTATCCAGCGCCCCTAAGCAAAATTAGCATTACATTTTTCCCTAAGTACACACATCATACTTTGGGGGACATGTACTAAGCAGTGATAAAAATGGAGAAGTTGCCCATTGCAACCAATCAGCTGCTCTGTATGTGTTTATAGTATGCAAATTATAAATGCTACGCCCATGCTGATTGGTTGCGATGGGAAACTTCTCCACTTTTATCACTGCTTAGTACATGTCCCCCTATTTATTACATAGCTTTTGGTATGGTTAGTGAACTTAATTAAGTACAGTGTAACATTTGTAGCACCACATCTGATAAACTTTCCCTTACGGTACTTGTCCGCTATTGGTCTCGTGCCGGTATTTAGCCTTAGATGGAGTTTACCACCCGCTTTGGGCTGCATTCCCAAACAACCCGACTCCGGGGAGACCGGGTCCCGCCGCGCCGGGGGCCGCCACCGGCCTAACACCGTCCGCGGGCTGGGCCTCGATCAGAAGGACTTGGGCCCCCGAGCGACGCCGGGGTGGGTCCGGTCTCCCGTACGCCACATCTCCCGCGCCCGCCGGGCGGGCGGGGATTCGGCACTGGGCTCTTCCCTCTTCACTCGCCATTACTGGGGGAATCATGGTTAGTTGCTTTTCCTCCGCTTAGTAATATGCTTAAATTCAGCGGGTCGCCACGTCTGATCTGAGGTCTCAGTCGGGAGAGCGGACCGGGAGAGGGGGGGAGGAGAGGGGGGCAGGGCCGCCGGGCCAGGGGGGAGCGGCGGTTCGACCCGCCGCCCCGACCGCGCCCTCTCTCCCTCTGCCCTGGCCGCCTCGCTTGGGTCCACC